>NW_007732058.1:40433-40944 GCF_000696425.1 Galeopterus variegatus | reverse complement strand
GTTAAAGCTCCTCTCTTCTAGCCACTTGATAACATGCAGTAAATTATTGTTAATTGCAATGCCTAGCTCGACTGCACACCTATAGAACTACTAAGTCACTAATTTCATCTTCGTAAAGTTTGTAAAGCAAGTTTTTTGGTGCTATCTTAAGATGTGAAACCCAAAACAAAATAATCAAAATAATCAACCAATAAATATTTATTTGTACCTCAAAACTTCTACCTTAGCTTCTTTTTCTTTTTAATTTTAATGTCAATTGATAAGGAACAAATTTAACACTCAAGGATTAACATCCTTAATGAAAAAAGAACTCTTGAAAATGAATTAGAAAAATCTAAGCAGAAACTTGGTGAAGGACAAGAGCAAATAAGTCACAAACCCCAAAGAAACACTCATGTCTAATAAGTACATTCTAAGATGTTGGTAGGTGGCAGGTGGAGGGGCAGGGCGAAGGCCCTCAGTCCCCCATCTCAGGGCCCTGGCAGCTTTTGGTTTGGGGGCTTTTGGTTCT
>NW_007732058.1:37309-39843 GCF_000696425.1 Galeopterus variegatus | reverse complement strand
AAGGCCCTCAGTCCCCCATCTCAGGGCCCTGGCAGCTTTTGGTTTGGGGGCTTTTGGTTCTGGCTCCATGGTCCGCCTGGTTGTGGATGGTGATGGGCAGGGCTGATTCCCGCCACTGTAGCCATTGTCTCAGGGCCCCAGGAGGTGAATGGCCTAGGAGGGACTATTTTACTATCTTGTGCATTGTACACAGTAGAAGCTCAACAAATGTTTGTTGAATGAATGAATGAATAAATGACTGAATGAATGGGAAATCCCATTTGCTCTTCAAGGGTTGTTGAGGGTGGGAGATTGGGTTCAGGGTCCCAGGTTTCTGTAGGGGGCTTAGTGGAGGCTTCAAGGAGGCCTATGTCCTGGCAGGCTCAGGAAAGTCTTCATGTGTATCTTGAAATCTACACGTGGACTTCACGCATGGCCTGAACTCCAACCTGCACCTCTACCAGTCTGCCAACTCTCTATTTTAGAATTAATTTATTTTAAAAAGCCTCCACTTTGTTGAGCTTTAATTTACACACAATGAACTGCATCCATTTTAAGTTCCATAAGTTTTGACAAATGTCTACACCCGTGTGACTACTACCACAATCTAGATATAGAGCATTTTCATTACCTCACAAATTCCCGTCCTGCCCCAGGCAACCACTGACCTTTCTGTCACTAGCAACCACTTTTGCCTTTTTTAGAGTTTCTTATAAAGAGAACTGATAGAGTTTGGAAGTGTTGTCCCCCCAAAGCTCATGTGGAAATCTGATCCCCAATGTGGCAGTGTTGGGAGCTATTTGGGTCATGGGGACGGATCCCTCATGAATGGATTAATACTCTCCTTCGGGGGTGGGGGTGGTAAGTGAGTTCTCGTACTATTAGTTCCCACGAGAGCTGGTTGTTTAAAAGCCCCTGACACCCCCACCACCCCTTGCTTCCTCTCGCCATGTGATCTGCTTGTACCTGCTGGCTGCCTGCCACTTTTCTGCCATGAGTAAAAGCAGCCAGATGTAGCTGTCCCAGAATTGTAAGCCAAATAAACTTCTTTTCTTGATAAATTACCCAGTCTCAGGTATTCTGTTACAGCAGCACAAAATGGATTAATACAAGAACCACATAGTACATACTCCTTTCTCTATGGCTCCTTTCCCTCAGCATGTCATTGAGTATATCAATAATTTGTTCCTTTTAATTACTGAGTAACATTCCCTTGGATACACCACAATTTGTTTACCCAGTCACCTGCTGACGGATATCAGAGTGATTTCTAGTTTGGGGCTACTATAAATAAAGGTGTTTTGAACATATATGTACAAGTCTTTCCATGGACATATGTTTCCATTTCTCCTGAGTATATATTTAAAAGTGGGATTACTAGGTTGTATGGCAGGCGTATGTTCAACTTTGTAAGTAACTGCCAAATGGTACTGTTTTACACTCTCATTTACAATGTATGAAAGTTCTACTTGCTCTGAATACTATCACTGAGACTTGGTATTGTCATGTCTTTTTTGTAAAATTTATATTTCATTGCGGTGTAACTTACCCACACCATTAAGATAACATCTTAACTGCACCATTTGATTAGTTTTGACAAATGCATATAAAAACAGGACATTTTCATCACCTCTGAAAGTTCCCTTGTGCCCCTTCCCACCCCCTCAGAAGCAACCACTGATCTTATGTCTACTGCTATAAGTTAGTTTTGCCTATTTTAGAATTTCATATAAATGAAATTTATACAGCACAGTTGGCCCCTCCATATCTGTGGGTTCCATACCCGTGGATTCAACCAATCATGAAAATGTAGGTAGGCCTGTGATGGTTGTGTCTATTCTGAACATGTAGAGGTTTTATTCTTGTCATTGTCCCATAAACAATACAGTATGAATACTATTTACATGGCATTTACATTGTATTAGGAATTGTAAGTATTGTAAGTAATCTAGAGATGATTTGAAGTATACCGGAGGGTGTGCATAGGTTATGTGCAAATACTACGCTATTTTATATGAGGGACTTGGGCATCACAGATTTTGATATCATGTGGGTCCTGGAATGAATCCCCCAATTGTATATCCTTATTTGGGTCCAGCTTCTATTACCTAGCATAGTATTTTTTGAGGTTCAGTTATTATTTTGTTCCGAGTACTATCCCACTGTATGGATCATTTTCCATTCTCCTGTGTATGGATATCTGGGTTGTGAATAGTTTTGTGCTATTATGAATAAAGCTTCTCTGAACATTTGTGTTTAATTCTTTGTGTGAATATGATTTTTAACTTGTTTTGGGTAAATGCCTAGGAATATATAGAATTTCTGCACTGTATAGCAGGTGCATATTTAAGAAACTATCAAACAGTCTTCTGAGGTGGTTGCTATCAGTTTACAATTCCACCAGCAGTGTATGAGAGTTTCAGTTGGTCCTTAATGCTCTGCCATGTTTGGTGTTGCCACTCTTCCTCATTGTGACATTCTAACGGGCCTGGAGTGGTATCTCCTGGTTTTAATTTGCGTTTCCCCATTGACTGATGGTGCTGAGAACTTTTTGA
>NW_007732058.1:36021-37299 GCF_000696425.1 Galeopterus variegatus | reverse complement strand
TGCTGAGAGGTGTGTTCAGGTCCCCCAATATTATCACCGAGCAGATGCTTCTTCTGTCACTCTGGAGTGGACTTTGTGGAGAGAGACATCCTCTTCTTTTCCTTATCTCTGCTGGTGACTCTCCTTGTGTCAATGCACTCTGGTGGCTGGTGGACCATCTGCGTGGTTGGTGTGGTGTCTAGCTGCTTTCGTGGCAGCCATGGTTATGGTGATGGTTGTTGTGGGCCACCCACATGGAGGTGATGTTTTTGGCATGCTCCTTGGTGCTGGTGGTGTGCCTGGTTGTGGGGAGGGGCTGGTCCTCAGATCAATGCCTCAGGTCCCCAGGTGGGCCCTGAGATGCTGGCACAGTGTGCCTGGTAGGGAGAGGGGGGTCTGGTCCCCTTCTCCATGCCCCGGGTCTGTGGGCATGCCCCGGGTCTGTGGGCATGCCCCGGGTCTGTGGGCATGCCCTGAGGTGCTGGCATGGTGTGCCTAATTGTGGGAGGAGGATCTGGTCCCCTCCTCCATACCTCCAATCCCTGGGCTGGAACTAATTTTTTTCCTTTGCTTACTTCTTAAAAGGGGGGAACTTCCTGTAGGAACCAGCACTTGAGCTGTGTGCTTTAGCTAAATAGCTGCTTTGCTGCTGTTTCCCTAGGGAACACTTTTTGTGCAGCTCAGGGTTTAATAATTGATCTTATAGGTATTTCCAGCTCTCCAGAGACCCAGTGGATCTGTGTTCTGTAGAAACTCTGATCTGGGCCTGAGCTTTTCATCAAACTGCACCCCCTGAAATTCTGCACTCCCAACCAGTCTCCTCTGAGTGGTCCTATGCTGATTGGACACAGATCAGCTGTCCTTGCTGTGCCCCAGTGTTCTCCCAGTGGGCCTGTCTCCCCAACTGCCCATGCTCCAAACACTTCCCATGAGACGGGCCCTGCACTGGTCTCTTGCAATGACTCACTGGCCTCTGAATGGCTCCCCTTTTTCAGCTGTTCTGTCTCCTCGCTCCTGAGTGGGTCCATGGGAACCCTATGAGTGGTCTTGCTGTCCTGGGGGCCACCAAGGCCCTCTTCTCTCCTGTTGCCTCCAAGCAACTCCATCGGAAGGGCACAGCTGCGGCTTCTGCCAGCTCCTGCTCCATGTGCTCAGCAGCTCCAGCCTTAAAGTGGCCACAGCTCAAAACAATCAGAGCAGGTTTTTTTCTCTTATCGTGGTTTCTCCAGCCTTCATGAACTCTGTAGGTCTCTCCTCCTCTTCCCCTGAGCTCCAGTGGCTCGAGCTTGGCTGATGTTA
>NW_007732058.1:28899-35945 GCF_000696425.1 Galeopterus variegatus | reverse complement strand
GCACAGCTGTGGCTTCTGCCAGCTCCTGCTCCATGTGCTCAGCAGCTCCAGCCTTAAAGTGGCCACAGCTCAAAACAATCAGAGCAGGTTTTTCTCTCTTATCGTGGTTTCTCCAGCCTTCATGAACTCTATAGGTCTCTCCTCCTCTTCCCCTGAGCTCCAGTGGCCCGAGCTTGGCTGATGTTACATTTTTATAGTTGTAAATTGGTTGATTTGTGGGAGAGAGTGATGCTGGGGACCATCTGTTCCGCCATCTTGAATAGAACCTTTATTGGCCATTTATATATTTTCTTTTGTGAAATGTCTTTCCAAGTCCTTCATCCATTTTTAATTCTATTGTCTTGTTGGTTTGTAGAAATTGTTTATATATTCTGCATTCAAGTCTCTTGTCAGATGTATGTTTTGTGAAAATACTAAATTGTCTTAATCACTGTGTCTTTATAGTAAGTCTCTTTTTTTAGGGGGGTGGCTGGCAAGTACAGGAATCCAAACCCTTGACCTCAGTGTTATTAGTACCATGCTCTACCAAGTGTGCTATACAGCTAGCCCCTTATAGTAAGTCTTGAAGCCAGAGAGTATAAACACTCCAATTTTGTTCTTTCATTTCATGATCACTTTTGGCTATTCTTTGCATATCCATATGAATTTTTGAATAGCTTTTCAAGTTCTATAAAAAGCCTGTGTAACTATAGCTGGAATTTCATTGAATTTATCAATCAGTTTAGAGAGAATTAACATCTGAACAATATTAAGTTTTTTCAAAGGACCAACTTTTTGTTTCATTTACTCTTCTTATTGTTTTTCTAGCCTCTGTTTAATATATCTCCACTGTAATCTCTGTTTATCCTTCCTTCTACTAGCTTTGGGTTTAGTTAGCCCTTCTTTTCTAGTACCTTAAGGTGTAGAGTTAGGTTATTGATTTGGGATCTTTCTCCTTTTTAATTTCTATTTTTAAAAATTATTTTATTTATTGAAATATAATTGATTGTATGTATTTGTGGGATACAGAGTTGAATATCAATACTTGTATGCAACATGTGGTGATCAAATCAGTATAATTGGCATATTCATCATTATGAAATTTAATCATTTTTTGTGTTGAGGACATTCAATGTCTTCTCTTCTAGTCATTTGATAACATGAAGTAAATTAATGTTAATTATAGATGCCTAGCTCGACTGTGCATCAAAAAACTTATTTTTTCCTAACTAGCTGTTTTGTATCCATTCTTGCTATCTCCCCTCCCCACTTTTCCTTCCTCTAGTAACCACAGTCTGTTCACTCCTTTTTTTTCTTAAATATAAACTTTATTTCTCAACATAAAGTCCATTGAATTCAAGATACTTTTGTAAGCAATGATACCAGCCATTTAGTCCATCGCTAAAAATGAAGAGTCCTGGGAATTTAAACATGTCAATGTAGTCTTTTTTACATGATTAACTGAAGGAAAACGGGTGCCCTTTAAAGACTTTTTAAGGTTAGGAAAGAAAAAGAAGTCACAGATAGCCAAATCAGGACTGCAAGGTGGATGTCTAATGATTTCCCATTGAAACTCGTGGAGAAGAACTCTCTGATGCAGCTTTCCTGGGCATTTTCTGCTAAAGCTTTGGCTAACTTTCTCAAAACACTCTCATAAAAAGCAGATATTATTGTTCTTTGACCCTCCAGAAAGTCAACAAGCAAAACATCTTGAGCACCCACCAAAATTGTTGCCATGACCTTTGCTTTTGACCTTCATCCACTTTTGCTTTGACTGGGCCATTTCCACCTCTTGGTAGCCATGGCTTTGATTGTGCTTTGTCTTCAGGATTGTACTGGTAAAGCCATGTGTCATCTCTATTACAGTTCTTCAAAAAAATCCTTCAGGATCTTGATCCCACTTTTTGTAATTTTGATTGAAAGCTCTGCTCTTGTCTGCAGCTGATCTGTGTGCAACAGTTTCGATGCCCATCAAGTGTAAAGTTTACTCAACAGTAATTTTTCAGTCAGAATTGTGTAAGTTGAACCAATTGAGCTATTAATAGTGTTGGTTATTATTTCTGCCTTAATCATCAGGCTTCTTAAATTAGGGCACAAACAAGATTAATTTTTTCCTTGCAAATTGATGTGGATGGTCTGCTGCTGCAGGGGGCATATTCAACATTGTCCCATCCCTTCTTAAAATGAGTTATCCTTTTGGGCCGGCCCGTGGCTCACTCAGGAGAGTGTGGTGCTGATAACACCAAGGCCCCGGGTTTGGATCCTGTATAGGGATGGCCGGTTGGCTCGCTGGCTGAGCGTGGTGCTGACAACACCAAGTCAAGGGTTAAGATCCCCTTACCGGTCATCTTTAAAAAAAAAAAAAAAATGAGTTATCCTTTTGTAGACTGTTGACTTCTTTGAGGCATTGTCCCCATGAACTTTTTGTAAAGCATCAATATTTCACCCTCCTTTCACTCAAGCTTCACCATCAATTTGATGTTTGCTCTTACTTCAATTTTAGCAGAATTCATGTTTCTCCAATAGGAGCTCTTTTCAAGCTGATGTCTTATCCCTCTTAGTGTCTCAAACTAGATCCAGGACTGAGATGTCCAGGGAGGATGAAGAAGCATGAGGACCCAGTAAAGTTCTCCACCTCTCGCAAACCTGCTCCTGCACCTGGACATGCCTGGAGAGCAGTCCTCCCTAAGGCCTTCATCACTCTGTGCTTTCCATACTCTTTCTCTGCAATTGGGGCAGAAACTGTGGACAGCGTGGGGAAAACAGCAGAACCCAACAAGCATCAGCAGCAAAGCCTAGACTGGGAGAAGAGAAAAAATCTGTTCTTTCCTTTTGAAAGTTTAACATATTATTATGATTCTTTCTTTTTTGCTTATTTATTTATTTATTTATTTATTTATTTATTTATTTATTTATTTTTTATCTCCCACTTATGAGCAAGGATATGTGGTATTTCTCTTTCTGTGTCTCTGCTTATTTCACTTGACATAATTTTCTTCATCATTGTTTCTGAGAATGGAAGAATTTCATTTATTTTTTATGGCACAGTAGTATTCCATTGAGTATATATACCACATTTTCGTTATCCAGTCATCTGTTGATGGACATTTAGGTTGGTTCCATATCTTGGCTACTGTAAGTAGAGCTGTGATAAACACGGGAGTGTGGGTATCCCTTCAACATGATGATTTCCATATAAAGTGAAAAAGTCGCAGCAAGATAAAGTTATTTTATCATTAGGGAAAGAAAAAAATTGTTTGTAAATTTAGAGTAGCCTAAGTGTGCGGTGACTATAAAGTCTACAGTGGTGAACAGTAATGTCCTAGAACTTCACCTTCACTCACCACTCACTGACTCACCCAGAGCAACTTCCACTCCTGCAAGCTCCATTCATGGTAAGTGCCCTATACAGTTGTACCATTTTTAATCTTGGATACCATATTTTTACTGTACCTTTTCTATGTTTAGATATGTTTAGATACACAAATGCTTATCATTGTATGACAATTGCCCACAGTACTCAGTACAAGTAACATGCTGTACAGGTTTATAGCCTAGAAGCAATAGGCTATGCCATCCATCTAGGTTCGTATAAATACATTCTGTGAGGTTTGTACAATGATGAAATTGCCGAATGATGCATTTCTCAGGATATATCCCCATCATTACATGACACATGATTGTATTTATCTTCTGTCTGGTTGTTCTACCCATTATTGAGATTGCGGTATAAAAGCCTCCAACTATTTTTGTAGAGCTGTCTATTTCTCTCTTCAATTCTGTCAGTTTTTGTTTCACATATGTTGATGGTCTGTTATTAGGTTTGTAAATGTTTATAATGCTTATATCTTCTTTCCATATTGAACCTTTTATTAATACATAATGTTCTTCTTTGTCTCTTGTAAACTTTTAAAAAGGCTAATTGTTTAATATTTGCATAGCCACTCCTGCTCTCTTTTGGCTATTATTTGCATGGAATATGTTTTTCCATCATATTACTTTCAATCTATTTGTGTCTTTGGATCTAAAGTATCTTGTAGCATGATGTAGTCAGATTATGGTGTGGTGTTGGTGGTATAGTGGTGAGCAAAGCTGCCGTCTACATAGTTGGATTATGTATTCTTACCCATATTGCCAATCTCTATCTTTTTATTGGAATGTTTAATCAATTTACATTTAAATTAATTACTGATCAGGAGGAACTTCTGTCATCTTGCTATTTATTTTCTGTATGCCTGATAGCTTTTTGTCCCTCATTTCCTGCATTACTGTCTTTTATTGTGTTAGATGATTTTTTGTAGTGAATTGTTCAGAGTCTATTTTCATTTCCTTTTATGTACACTCTAAAGCTATTTCCTTTGTGGTTTTATGGAGATTACATTTAACACCCTAAATTTATGATATCTAGTTTGAATTGATACCAACTTAGCTTCAAAACCATGCAAAAACTTTGCTTCTATACAGCTCTGTTCCCTCCACCTTTATATTATTGTTGTGACAAGTTATATCTTTATACACATTAGCACAGGTTTATAGTCTTAAAATGCTTTTGTCTTTCAAATAGTGTGGGAAATAAAAAAGAAGATATAAATCTAAAATTACAATAATACTGGCTTTACATTTTCCTGTGTAGTTATCTTTACTGGAATTCTTTATTTTTTCACATGGCTTCAAACTACTGTCTAGTGTCCTTTCCTTTCTGCCTGAAGGACTCCCTTTAATATTTCTTGTAGGGAAGGTCTGCTAGCAATAAAATTCTTTAGGTTTTGTTTATCTGGGAATATCTTAATTTCTCCTTGATTTCTGAAGGGTAGTTTTGGTAGGTATAAAATGCTTGTTGATAGTTGTTTTCTTTTTTTTTCTTCACCACTTCAAATATATCATCCCATTTCCTTCTGGCCTCAGTGATTTGTGATGAGAAGACAGCTATTAGTCTTATTGTTGATTTCTTGTATGGGAGGATTCACTCCCTCTTGCTGTTTTCAAGATTCTCTCTTTGTATTTGTGTTTTGACAGTTTAATTATAATGCATGTCAGTGTGATTTCTTTGAGTTTATCCTACTAGGGGCTCTTTGATCTTTTTGGATGGGCAGATTTATGTCTTTCATCAAACTTGGGAAGTTTTTTGTTTTTGGGGTTTTTAAAAATTTTCTTTCTTTCTTTATTTTTATTGAATCATAATTGATTATACATATTTCGGGGGCTCAATGTTGACATATGTTGATCAAATCAATATTACTAGTATATATACTGTTACAAATTGTATTTATTTTTTATGCCCCTTGTCCAATCTCTCCCCATCCCCCTTTCTCTCCCCCCTCCCACCACTGATAACCCTAGATTTCTTTTCTCCTTTTGAAAGAGTAATGGTTACTCTGTTGATTTGTTGCCTAGATGAGCTGTCCAATGCTGAGAGGTGTGTTCAGGTCCCCCAATATTATCACCGAGCAGATGCTTCTTCTGTCACTCTGGAATGGGCTTCATGGAGAGAGACATCCTCTTCTTTTCTTTATCTCTGCTGGTGACTCTCCTTGTGTCAATGCACTCCAGTGGCATGGTGGTTGTGGTGTCTAGCCACTTTCACAGCAGCCATGGTTACTATGATGGCTATGGTGGGCCACCCACATGGAGGTGATGTTTTTGGCATGCTCCTTGGTGCTGGTGGTGTGCCTGGTTGTGTGGTACCCAGCTTGATGCCTCAGATCTCTGGGTGGGCCCCGAGGCACTGGTGGTGTTCCTGGTTGTGAGAGGGGGGGTCAGGTCCTCGGCTCACTGACTCAGGACCCCAGGTGGGCCCCAAGGTGCTGGCAGTCTGCCTGGTTGTGGGAGGAGGGGTCTGGTCCCTGGCACCATCCACTGGACCCCGGGCAGGCCCTGAGGCCGTGGTGGTGTGCCTGGTTGTGTGGGAGGGTCCAGTCCCCAGTATCTCCAATATTCTTTCTGCTCCTTTCTCTCTCTTCTTCTGAAATTTCCATAATATATATGTTGGTATGCTTTATGTAGTTCTCTTAGGCCCTGTTTACTTTTTTTCATTCTTTTTTCTTTCACTTCCACAGACTGGATAATTTCTATCATTCTATTTTCAAGTTTGCCAATTCTTGTTTCTTTCTGTTCAAATCTGCTGTTAATCCCTACAGTGAATTTTTCATTTCAGTTATTGTACTTTTCATCTCCAGAATTGGATGTTCTCATATTGTTTAATGCACTGTTTTCCTTATTTCCTATAGTTTTTTATTTATATCTTCCCTTAACTCTCTGAGCATATTGAAAGAGAGAGATTCAAAATCTTTCGTCTAGAAAGTAATGCCTAGACTTTATCAGGGATGGTTTCTGTGTATTTATATTTTTTTTCATGAATGGGTCATACTTTCCTGATTCTTTTATATGCTTTGAAATTTTTTGTTGTTGTTGAAAACTAGACATTTTGGATACTATAGTGTGGTAAACTCTGGAGATCGTTTTCTCCCTTCCTGAGGATTTGCTTTTGTTGGGTTTTGATGGTCAGTCATCCATTTGTTTAGTGACTTTTCCAAACTATTTTTGCAAAGACTGTATTCCTCATTGAGTGTGGTCACTAAAGTCTCTGTTCTCTTATCTCAGCAGTCAGCCAGTTACCTGACAGAGATTTCCTTAAAGGTCTGGAATGAAAAGGAAAACAATAGTACTTTCCTGATTTTTACAGCTTAGTTCTGAGTTGGGAAACTCCTTTGGTGTTAAAACAAGCCACCTACAACTCTGCCTTAGCCTTCACCTTCTGCCTGTGTGGAGCTTACAGAGCCAGGGGAAGTGGAAGCATAGGGACCTCTCAGGTCTTTTCTGAGCATATGTTCCATCCTGGGCATGCACACTACACTTCATTTTCCCCTTAAGCACAGTGGCCCTCCTGAGCCTTATTCCCCCAATAGCCTTCCTTCCTGGTCTCTTCCTTTCTGGGTTTTGGGTTTTGTCTACCACTTGTCTCATATGCCATCTCTTGCTCCAGGAGGGCACAGTACATATATTACTCAAAATCTTTCCACAGATGCTCCTGTGGCCCAGAAATCCACTCCAGCTTGAGGGAGAGGGGG
>NW_007732058.1:18845-28889 GCF_000696425.1 Galeopterus variegatus | reverse complement strand
GGTAAGCGCTTCCTGGGAGAGGAGCCAAAAAGAAGCTTCAGATTGGTGATGGGGAGAAAGCAGCAAGAGGGGGAAGGTGTGAGGGGAGGCTGTCTGCCAGTCAAAAGGGTGGCCACGTGCTGCACTTCAAGGAGCTAAAACAAAGGTCTCCACGTATGTTAGAGTGAAGTGACAAGTTGAATATCTAAAGCAGTACTTCTCAAAAAATTTGGCCTCTGACCATGTTACTCTCTTCGGGCTGACTGAAGACCCCAACAAGCTCTTCTATGTGTTGCATTTATTGACATTTACAGAGCTAGAAATGGACACTGAGACCTTTCAGAAGTATTTGTTTATTTATGAGTGACAATAATAAATGTATTACATGTTAAACTATATTTTCTTAAAAGATAGTTAAAAGATGTTCTTTTTATTGAAACGTTAAGTGGTCATACATATTCGTGGGGTACAGAGTTGAATATCAATACTTGTATAAAACACATGATGAGCAAGTCAGAATAACTAGCATATTCATCATTACTAAAGATAGTAATTTTTTGTGTTAAAGACATTCGATCTCCTGTTTTCTAGTCATTTGATAATGTGCAATAAATTACTTTTAATTATAGGTGCCTGGCTCGACTGTACATCAATAGAACTTGTTTTTCCTAACTAGCTGTTTTGTATCCATTCTTGCTATCTCCCCTCCCCACTTTTCCTTCCTCTAGTAACCACAGTCTGTTCACTCCTTTTTTTTCTTAAATATAAACTTTATTTCTCAACATAAAGTCCATTGAATTCAAGATACTTTTGTAAGCAATGATACCAGCCATTTAGTCCATCGCTAAAAATGAAGGGTCCTGGGAATTTAAACATGTCAATGTAGTCTTTTTTACATGATTAACTGAAGGAAAACGGGCGCCCTTTAAAGATTTTTTAAGGTTAGGAAACAAAAAGAAGTCACAGATAGCCAAATCAGGACTGCAAGGTGGATGTCTAATGATTTCCTATTGAAACTCTGTGGAGAAGAACTCTCTGATGCAGCTTTCCTGGGCATTTTCTGCTAAAGCTTTGGCTAACTTTCTCAAAACACTCTCATAAAAAGCAGATATTATTGTTCTTTGACCCTCCAGAAAGTCAACAAGCAAAACATCTTGAGCACCCACCAAAATTGTTGCCATGACCTTTGCTTTTGACCTTCATCCACTTTTGCTTTGACTGGGCCATTTCCACCTCTTGGTAGCCATGGCTTTGATTGTGCTTTGTCTTCAGGATTGTACTGGTAAAGCCATGTATCATCTCTATTACAGTTCTTCAAAAAAATCCTTCAGGATCTTGATCCCACTTTTTGTAATTTTGATTGAAAGCTCTGCTCTTGTCTGCAGCTGATCTGTGTGCAACAGTTTCGATGCCCATCAAGTGTAAAGTTTACTCAACAGTAATTTTTCAGTCAGAATTGTGTAAGTTGAACCAATTGAGCTATTAATAGTGTTGGTTATTATTTCTGCCTTAATCATCAGGCTTCTTAAATTAGGACACAAACAAGATTAATTTTTTCCTTGCAAATTGATGTGGATGGTCTGCTGCTGCAGGGGGCATATTCAATATTGTCCCATCCCTTCTTAAAATGAGTTATCCTTTTGTAGACTGTTGATTTCTTTGAGGCATTGTCCCCATGAACTTTTGTAAAGCATCACTGTTTCACCATCCTTTCACCCAGGCTTCACCATCAATTTGATGTTTGCTCTTATTTCAATTTTAGCAGAGTTCATGTTTCCCCAATAGGAGCTCTTTTCAAGCTGATATCTTATCCCTCTTAGTGTCTCAAACTAGATCCAGGAATGAGATGTCCAGGGAGGATGAAGAAGCATGAGGACCCAGTAAAGTTCTCCATCTCTCGCAAACCTGCTCCTGCACCTGGACATGCCTGGAGAGCAGTCCTCCCTAAGGCCTTTATCACTCTGTGCTTTTCATACCCTTGCTCTGCAATTGGGGCAGGAACTGTGGACAGCATGGGGAAAACAGCAGAACCCAACAAGCATCAGCAGCAAAGCCTAGACTGGGAGAAGAGAAAAAATCTGTTCTTTCCTTTTGAAAGTTTAACATATTATTATGATGCTTTCTTTCTTTCTTTTTTGCTTATTTATTTATTTATTTTTTATCTCCCACTTATGAGCAAGGATATGTGGTATTTCTCTTTCTGTCTCTCTGCTTATTTCACTTGACATAATTTTCTTCATCATTGTTTCTGAGAATGGAAGAATTTCATTTATTTTTTATGGCACAGTAGTATTCCATTGAGTATATATACCACATTTTCGTTATCCAGTCATCTGTTGATGGACATTTAGGTTGGTTCCATATCTTGGCTACTGTAAGTAGAGCTGTGATAAACACGGGAGTGTGGGTATCCCTTCAACATGATGATTTCCATCCTTTGGTTATATACCTAGCAGTGGGATTGCTGGATCATATGGCAGTTCTATCTGTAGTTGTTTGAGAAACCTCCATACTGTATTCCATAGTGGCTGTGCTAATTTACAGTCCCACCAACAGTTTAGGAAGTTTCCCCTTTCTCCACATCCTCACCAGCACTTGTTTTTCTCTGTCTTTTTGATAGTGGCCAGTCTAGCTGGAGTGGTATAATATCTCAATGTGGTTTTGATTTGCATTTCTCTTATGATTAGTGATGTTGAACATTTTTTCATGTACCTGTGGGCCATTCGTATGTCTTCTTTTGAAAAATGTGTATTCAGCTCCTTTGTCCATTTTTAATCAGATTATTTGTTTTTTTTACTATTAAGTTGCTTGAGTTCTTTATATATTATGGATTTAGTTTGTAACTATTTTCTCCCATTTGGTAGCTTGTCTTTTTACTCTGTCATTGGTACTCTGAAGAATGTCATTGGTATTCTGATGTTTTCTTTTTTTTTTTAGTTTGATATAATTCAATTTCTTAATTTTTTTGTTGTCTATGCTTTTGAGGTCTTATTCATAAAGCCTTTGCCCAGTCCTACATCCTGAAGTGTTTCTCCTGTGTTTTCTTCTAGGAGTTTTGTAGTTTCGGGTCTTATATTTAAGTCTTTAATCCATTTTGAGTTGACTTTGGTGTATGGTAAGAAGTAAGGGTCTAGTTTCATTCTTCTACATATGGGTGTCCAGTTTTCCCAGCACCGTTTATTGAAGAGGCTGTCCTTTCCCCAATGTATGTTCTTGGTGTCTTTGTAAAAATCAGTTGGCTGTAAGTATGTGGGTTGGTTTCTGGATTTTCTATTCTGTTCCATTGGTCTGTGTGTCTATTTTCATGCCAGTACCATGCTGTTTTGGTCACTATTAACTTTGTAGTACAACTTGAAGTCAGGTAGTGTAATGCCTCTGGCTTGACTTTTTTTTTTGCTCAGGATTCAGGATTGCTTTGGCTATTTGGGATCTTTTGTTGTTCCATATGAATGTTAGGATTATTGTTCCTATTTCTGTGAAGCATGTCATTGGTATTTTGATGGGGATTGCATTGAACCTGTAGATCACTCTGGGTAGAATGAACATTTTCACAACATCAGTTCTTCCAATTTATGAACATGGTATGTCTTTCCATCTTTTTGTGTCCTTTTAAATTTCTTTTATCAGTATTTTGTAGTTCTCATTGTAGAGATTTTTCACTTCCTTGGTGTAGTAGATTGAATTATGTCCCCCCGAAACTCCTTGAATTGTGTTGCTTGAATTGTTCCCCCAAGTTTTATGTATTGGAAACTTGGCCCCCACTGTGACTGTTAAGAAAGTGGGAAATCCTATTATGGTAGTTGAAAGGTGGAGCCTTGAAGAGGTGATTGGATTGTAGGATCATATAGCAGTGAATGGATGAAAAATGGTGGTCAGGGGCTTTGTTCTGAGAGCTTTAAAAGAAGAGGAGAATCTGTCTCTGTTTGTCTCTTTCTCTTTGGTTTGTTGTTGTATTAGTCCACCTCTGCTGTGTATAACAAAATACCTGGAATTGGGTGATTAATAAAGAAAAATTAAATGTATTGTTTACAGTTTCTGAGGGTGGGAAGTCCAAAGTCCATCTGGTGGTGGTAACAGTGACCCAGGGGTCTCACATTGCAAGATGGTGGAAGCAGAGGGAGCAGAGAGAGAGAGAGACTTCTCTCTTTCTAAAGCCCTCAAAACCATGCCTCTGACCACCATTTTTAATCCATTCACCACAGCATGGTCCTACAATCCAATCACCTCTTCAAGGCTCCACCTTTCAATTACCATAATAGGATTTCCCACCTTCTTAACAGTCACAGTGGGAGCTAAGTTTCTAACACACAAAACTTGGAGGACACAATTCAAGCTTCAGTGAGTTTTGGGGGGACATAATTCAATTCACTACATTTGTCTTTTCTCTTTCATTCTGCCCTAAGTATTTTCTAGTTTCCCTTTTGATTTCTTCTCTGAACCATTAGTTGTTTAAGAGTGTGTTGTTAATTTCCACAGATCTGTGAATTTCCCAGTTTTCCTTCTGTTACTGATTTCTAATTTCATCCCATTGTGGTCAGAGAAGATACTTTGTATGGTATCTATTAAAATCTATTGAGATTTAATTTGTCTAACATATGGTCTACCCTGGAAAATGTTCCATGTGCATTTGAGAAGAATGTGATACTGTTGTTGGGTAGACCTAGTTGGTTTATTAAGTTAAGTCCTCTATTTCTGTATACAGTCATGCATCACATGATGACATTTCAGTCAATGACAGCATATACGATAGTGATCCTATAAGATTATAATGGAGCTGAAAAATTCCTACTGCCTAGTGACATTATGTCTATTATAACATCATAGCACAATGCATTACTCATGTGTTTGTGGTGATGCTGGTATAAACAAACCTACTGCACTGTAAGTTGAATAAAACTATAGCACATAAAACTATGTACAGCACATGATATTTGATATAAATGACTACATTACTAGTTTATGTATTCACTATACTATACTTTTGCTCATTACTTTAGAGTGTACTCCTACTTGTTAAAAAAAAAAAAAAGAAAGGTAATTGTAAAACAGCCTAAGGTAGGTTCTTCAGAAGGTATGTCAGAAGAAGGCATTGTTATCATAGAAGACGACAGCTCCATGTGTGTTGTTGCATCTGAAGACCTTTTGGTGGGAGAAGGAAGACCGTGATATTGATGATCCTGACCCTGTGTTCTCCTAGGCTAATATGAGTGTTTGTGTCTTAGTTTTTATTGTTTTTTTTTTTTTTTTTTTTGGCAGCTGGCTGTTACAGGGATCTGAACCCTTTACCTTGGTGTTACTAACACTGTGCTTTAACCAATGTGTCTTAGTTTTCAACAGAAAGTTCAAAAAGTTAAAAAAAAATAACAATAGAAAAAAGCTTATAGAATAAAGATATGAAGAAAGAAAATATTTTTGTTCTTGGAACTCATGCCTGTGGAAAAAAAAGGAATTAGAAAAAAGAAAATATTTTTGTACAGCTGTACAGTATGTTTTTGTTTTAAGCTGTGTTATTACAAAAAAGTAAAAAAGTTAAAAAAATTAAAATTTATAAAGTGAAAAAGTCGCAGCAAGATAAAGTTATTTTATCATTAGGGAAAGAAAAAAATTGTTTGTAAATTTAGAGTAGCCTAAGTGTGCGGTGACTATAAAGTCTACAGTGGTGAACAGTAATGTCCTAGAACTTCACCTTCACTCACCACTCACTGACTCACCCAGAGCAACTTCCACTCCTGCAAGCTCCATTCATGGTAAGTGCCCTATACAGTTGTACCATTTTTAATCTTGGATACCATATTTTTACTGTACCTTTTCTATGTTTAGATATGTTTAGATACACAAATGCTTATCATTGTATGACAATTGCCCACAGTACTCAGTACAAGTAACATGCTGTACAGGTTTATAGCCTAGAAGCAATAGGCTATGCCATCCATCTAGGTTCGTATAAATACATTCTGTGAGGTTTGTACAATGATGAAATTGCCGAATGATGCATTTCTCAGGATATATCCCCATCATTACATGACACATGATTGTATTTATCTTCTGTCTGGTTGTTCTACCCATTATTGAGATTGCGGTATAAAAGCCTCCAACTATTTTTGTAGAGCTGTCTATTTCTCTCTTCAATTCTGTCAGTTTTTGTTTCACATATGTTGATGGTCTGTTATTAGGTTTGTAAATGTTTATAATGCTTATATCTTCTTTCCATATTGAACCTTTTATTAATACATAATGTTCTTCTTTGTCTCTTGTAAACTTTTAAAAAGGCTAATTGTTTAATATTTGCATAGCCACTCCTGCTCTCTTTTGGCTATTATTTGCATGGAATATGTTTTTCCATCATATTACTTTCAATCTATTTGTGTCTTTGGATCTAAAGTATCTTGTAGCATGATGTAGTCAGATTATGGTGTGGTGTTGGTGGTATAGTGGTGAGCAAAGCTGCCGTCTACATAGTTGGATTATGTATTCTTACCCATATTGCCAATCTCTATCTTTTTATTGGAATGTTTAATCAATTTACATTTAAATTAATTACTGATCAGGAGGAACTTCTGTCATCTTGCTATTTATTTTCTGTATGCCTGATAGCTTTTTGTCCCTCATTTCTTGCATTACTGTCTTTTATTGTGTTAGATGATTTTTTGTAGTGAATTGTTCAGAGTCTATTTTCATTTCCTTTTATGTACATTCTAAAGCTATTTCCTTTGTGGTTTTATGGAGATTACATTTAACATCCTAAATTTATGATATGTAGTTTGAATTGATATCAACTTAGCTTCAAAACCATGCAAAAACTTTGCTTCTATACGGCTCTGTTCCCTCCACCTTTATATTATTGTTGTGACAAGTTATATCTTTATACACATTAGCACAGGTTTATAGTCTTAAAATGCTTTTGTCTTTCAAATATGTGGGAAATAAAAAAGAAGATATAAATCTAAAATTACAATAATACTGGCTTTACATTTTCATGTGTAGTTATCTTTACTGGAATTCTTTATTTTTTCACATGGCTTCAAACTACTGTCTAGTGTCCTTTCCTTTCAGCCTGAAGGACTCCCTTTAATATTTCTTGTAGGGAAGGTCTGCTAGCAATAAAATTCTTTAGGTTTTGTTTATCTGGGAATATCTGAATTTCTCCTTGATTTTTGAAGGGTAGTTTTGGTAGGTATAAAATGCTTGTTGATAGTTGTTTTTTTTTTTTTTTTCTTCACCACCTCAAATATATCATCCCATTTCCTTCTGGCCTCAATGGTTTGTGATGAGAAGACAGCTATTAGTCTTATTGTTGATTTCTTGAATGTGAGGAGTCACTCCCTCTTGCTGTTTTCAAGATTCTCTCTTTGTCTTTGTGTTTTGACAGTTTAAGTATAATGCATCTCAGTGTGATTTCTTTGAGTTTATCCTACTGGGGTTCTTTGATCTTTTTGGATGGGCAGATTTATGTCTTTCATCAAACTTGGGAAGTGTTTTGTTTTTTGGGTTTTTTAAAATTTTCTTTCTTTCTTTTTATTAAATCATAACTGATTATACATATTTTGGGGGTTCAATGTTGATATATGTTGATCAAATCAATATTACTAGTATATATACTGTTACAAATTGTATTCATTTTTTATGCCCCTTGTCTAATCTCTCCCCATCCCTCTCTCTCCCCACTCCCACAACCCTAGATTTCTTTTCTCCTTTTGAAAGGGTAATGGTTACTCTGTTGATTTGTTGCCTAGATGATCTGTCCAATGCTGAGAGGTGTGTTCAGGTCCCCCAATATTATCATAGAGCAGATGCTTCTTCTGTCACTCTGGAATGGGCTTTGTGGAGAGAGACATCCTCTTCTTTTCTTTATCTCTGCTGGTGACTCTCCTGGTGTCAATGTACTCCAGTGGCTGGTGGACCATCTGCATGGTGGTTGTGATGTCTAGCCACTTTCACAGCAGCCGTGGTTACTATGATGGCTGTGGTGGGCCACCCACATGGAGGTGATGTTTTTGGCATGCTCTTTGGTGCTGGTGGTGTGCCTGGTTGTGGGAGGGGGTCTGGTACCCAGCTTGATGCCTAAGATCCCTGGGTGGGCCCCAAGGCACTGGTGGTGTTCCTAGTTGTGAGAGGGGGGGTCAGGTCCTTGGCTCAATGACTCAGGACCCCAGGTGGGCCCCAAGGTGCTGGCAGTGTGCCTGGTTGTGGGAGGAGGGGTCTGTTCCCTGGCACCATCCACGGGACCCTGGGCAGGCCCCAAGGCCCTGGTGGTGTGCCTGGTTGTGTGAGAGGGTCCAGTCCCCAGTATCTCCAATATTCTTTCTGTTCCTTTCTCTCTTTTCTTCTGAAATTTCCATAATATATATGTTGGTATGCTTGATGTAGTTATCTTAGGCCCTGTTTACTTTTTTTCATTCTTTTTTCTTTTACTTCCACAGACTGGATAATTTCTATCATCCTATTTTCAAGTTTGCCAATTCTTGCTTCTTTCTGTTCAAATCTTCTGTTAATCCCTATAGTGAACTTTTCATTTCAGTTATTGTACTTTTCAGCTCCAGAATAAGATGTTCTCATATTGTTTAATGCACTGTTTTCCTTATTTCCTATAGTTTTTTATTTATATCTTCCCTTAACTCTCTGAGCATACTGAAAGACAGATTCAAAATCTTTTGTCTAGAAAGTAATGCCTAGACTTCATCAGGGATGGTTTCTGTGTATTTATATTTTTTTCATGAATGGGTCATACTTTCCTGATTCTTTTATATACTTTGAAATTTTTTGTTGTTGTTGAAAACTAGACATTTTGGATACTATAGTGTGGTAACTGTGGAGATAGTTTTCTCCCTTCCTGAGGTTTTGCTTTTGTTGGGTTTTGATGGTCAGTCATCCATTTGTTTAGTGACTTTTCCAAACTATTTTTGCAAAGACTGTATTCCTCATTGAGTGTGCTCACTAAAGTCTCTGTTCTCTTATCTCAGCAGTCAGCCAGTTACCTGACAGAGATTTCCTTAAAGGTCTGGAATGAAAAGGAAAACAATAGTACTTTCCTGATTTTTACAGCTTAGTTCTGAGTTGGGAAACTCCTTTGGTGTTAAAACAAGCCACCTACAACTCTGCCTTAGCCTTCCACTCCTTTGGTGTTAAACCAAGCTGCCTACAACTCTGCCTTAGCCTTCACCTTCTTCCTGTGTGGAGCTTACAGAGCCAGGGGAAGTGGAAGCATAGGGACCTCTCAGGTCTTTTCTGAGCATATTTTCCATCCTGGGCATGCACACTACACTTAGTTTTCCCCATTAAGCACAGTGGCCTTCCTGAGCCTTATTCCCCCAATAGCCTTCCTTCCTGGTCTCTTCCTTTCTGGGTTTTGGGTTTTGTCTACCACTTGTCTCATATGCCATCTCTTGTCCCAGGAGGGCACAGTACATATATTACTTAAAATCTTTCCACAGATGCTCCTGTGGCCCAGAAATCCACTCCAGCTTGAGGGAGAGGGGGTGCCATCCCTCAGGGAACCACCAGACAGATCAAAACACACAACTGCTGGGCCAGCCCGGTGGCGCACTGGGGAGTGCGCCGCTTGTAGCACGGCGGCACTCCCGCCGAGGGTTCGGATCCCATGTGGAGACCGGTTCCTGCTCACTGGCTGAGCACGGTGCGGGCGCAACACCGAGGGTTGCGATCCCATTACCGGTCAGTAAAAAAAAAAAAGACAAAAAGGAAAAAAACAAACAAACACACAACTGCAGTATTTTAAGAATAACATTCATATTAACCCCCTGGCACCAGAAAGCCACACCAGGAAGACAGGCCATTGTCCCCATGGCATCTACCAGGTTGAGAAATAGGGGATGGTCATCAGATGTGAAAATGCCAGTTTTCTCTTACCAGAATTCAGTTGCTTTTTTCTTCTTTAAGCAGCTGGCTGGTTGCTGTAAATTTTGGATTAGATTCCAGAGTTACAAAAAAGTTGAATAAGTCAATCTTTGCCAGTTTATGGGTGTTTCCACGGAGAGACAAATTCCTTAAATGCCTCTCCACCATTTTCTGTGATGACACTTGGTATCTCCTTCCCCTCTCCATGCA
>NW_007732058.1:12422-18476 GCF_000696425.1 Galeopterus variegatus | reverse complement strand
AAACCAAACACACAACTGCAGTATTTTAAGAACAACATTCATATTAACCCCCTGGCACCAGAAAGCCACACCAGGAAGACAGGTCATTGTCCCCATGGCATCTACCAGGTTGAGAAATAGAGGATGGTCATCAGATGTGAAAATGCCAGTTTTCTCTTACCAGAATTCAGTTGCTTTTTTCTTCTTTAAGCAGCTGGCTGGTTGCTGTAAATTTTGGATTAGATTCCAGAGTTACAAAAAAGTTGAATAAGTCAATCTTTGCCAGTTTATGGGTGTTTCCACGGAGAGACAAATTCCTTAAATGCCTCTCCACCATTTTCTGTGATGACACTTGGTATCTCCTTCCCCTCTCCATGCACCTCCCCCCCCTCCCACCCCGCTTTTTGGTGGATTGTCAGTACAGGGGTCAAACTCTGGACCTTAGTTTTATCAGTACCGTGCTATAACCAACTGAACTAACTGGCCAGTCCCTTCTCTCTCTATTTTACAACTTTACATGTTTGTTGAAGTAAAATTTACAAATGGGAAAATGTACAAATCCTGGGCATACAGGCTGATGTTTCTTACACTCATACAGCCTCCACTCAGATCAGGACACAAAATGTTTTCAGTTCCTCAAAAGATTCCTTCACACCCCTTCCCAGGCAATAACCTGCTCTCTCAGGTAACCATTATTGTGACCTCTATCACTGTAGATCAGTTTCTGTTTTAGAACTTGTAACAGGTGAAATCAAACAGTGAGTACTCATCTGAGTCTGGCTACTTTTGCTCAGCCTTATGATTTTGGGATTCATCCATGTTATTGCATGTAGCTGAGGTTCATTCCTTTTTTGTTACTGAGACAATTCCACTGTATGAACATATCATGGTTTGTTTATCCACTCATCAATTAATGAGCATATGGGTTGTTTCTAGTCTGCAGCTATTATGAGTAGAGCTGCTCTGAACATTCTTGCACATGTCTTTCGGTGCACGTGATGTATAAACTTCTCTTTGGTATATGTTCGGGAGAGGATTCTCTAGGTCATTTGATGCTTGGCAGATGCCCTCCTCTCTACACCCAATGGCCTTTCCTTTGTGGTCACCCAACCTGAACTCTGGGTTGGCCCCTGTGGCATTATAAGAAATATCTATTTGGTCTTTGTCCCTGGTTCCTGGCATACAGCTCCTAAAACCCTTGGAATCTCTGCAGCAATAACAGGGTCTTTTGTATGCTAATGAGATGGCTAGTGGCTGGGGTATAGATAGCTTCAGTGTTCAGGTTGGTCACCAGAAATACTAAGGCGTGACTAGAGGGATGGAACTTACAGCCCCACTCTCTGACCTCCAACCTCTGTGGAGGGGAGAGGGACTGAAAGTTGAGCTCAATCACTAGTGGCCAATGATTTAACCAATCGTGTCTACATAATGCAACCTCCATAAAAACTCCTATGCAATAGGGTTCGGAGAGCTTCTGGGTTGGTGAACACATGCAGGTGCTGGGAGGGTGGGGCACCCGAAGAAGGTGTGGAAGCTTCACACACCCCCAGCCCCATACCTGTGAGCCCTTCGTGCCTCTTCCATGTGGGTGTTCCTGAGGTGTATCCCTTATAATAAACTGGTCATAGTACATGAAGTGCTTTCTTGAGTTCTAACAGGATACCTCAAAAAGTTTGCGGAAAAATAGAATTAAAAGATAATCTTTTAATTATCTTCCCATGTACTTTTTGCAGTTCCCTCACATGAGCCACTCTAGCAAATTATCAAACATGAGCAGGGGCTGTGGGAACCCCTGATTTATAGCCAGTTGGTCAGAAGGTGGCCTGGGACTTGGGACAGTTGTGTCAAGAAGGGGACAGTCTTGTGGGACTGAGCCCTCAATCTGCAGGGTCTGTGCTAACTCTGGGTAGTTAGTGTCAGAACGGAATTGAATGGCTGGACACCTAGTTGGAGTCTAGAGAATTGGAGAATTGGCTGTTGGTGTCAGAAAACACCCCAGTCTCCTGCTTCCTGAACGCCCCACTCCTCAAGAATTCCACGGCTTTGCCCTGCTAGGTTCTCCCCGCCCCTCTGAACTCTCATTTGTTACCTCTTTGACTTTCCTTACGCCCCCAATGGACTTCCCCAAGACCCTTCTGGACCCTGTGTCCATCGGGTTTAGGCTGTCCACCTTGGCCATCTTACCCCCTCCAAGGCTTTGACCCTCAGTCCGATGAAGATGGCATCTGATACTCCACTTCAGCCCTGCCGTCTCTTCTAAGAGTGGTCCAAACTCTGCTTGGGTGGCGCTGGACTCCTCACAATCCACACTTTCCCAGCTGTCCTCTCCATCGCCCACCAGAGGCCCCCTCCCTCTGCTGTGCCCACCTCAAGGACTGCCCTACTTTTCCTCCAGCCACAGGTCTGGGTTCCCCATTTCCTTCGCTCTGTCCATTTCCTCACCTCTAGCAACCAAGCTGGTTGCAGAACCCAAGGCCTGTCCACAGCACCTCTTGAATGTCTTGGTGAGCCCCCACTCCTCTCCAGCCCCATGGCCCCTGCCCCGTCCAGCCTCAGCACATTTTCACTAGCCTCTTGCTGGGCTTTGGACCTCCCACCTCACCTTTGTTAATCAACTTGACCTGCAGCTCCAGATGCGGTTCCCAAAGCCAGTCCTGGCTGTGTCCGCCTTGGCAAGGCTATCTTCGAGGCCCTGCTCTTGGGCCTGGGCTGCAGCTGAGCCAACCTCGGGCGCCATTCCTTAGTACTGACCGTGCGTGGCGGACACGCTCGTGGCTGGGGCTCGCAGACAGGTTTTTCGAGTTAGGGATTTGGAAGGGATTCCAGCTTTGGTTGCAGACCAGAGTCCGCGAGACACAGGAGAGTCCCTGTGTGAGCTCATCTTTCCTGGGGCAGCAGGGCTCCAGGCTGAGCCGGCTGGGGAGGAGGCAAGTTGGAAAATTTCACACTCAGGCTTGTCACTTGGCTGGCCTCTGGGTGTCTGTCAGCTCAGGTGGCTTATGATGGGGCTCGGTCAACCCTTTTCTGCAGCAAGTACTGCTGGGGCTGGGGCCCCCTCCTGATGGGTCACAAACAGGGGGCTCAGTGGGGAACCCTGAGAGGGGCTTGTGCTCTTGTTGGGGAAAGGAGATTCACAAGGAAACAATGAGAGAACAAGATTGGTGGGACTTTTTTGGGGGGCAAGATGGTGCTGATTATTTGAGTTGGGAATCCTAATTTATTTGTGCTGAAGTGTGTCCACAACCCTCTGGAAGAATTGCAATAATACATCCCAGAAAGGCTTATCATGGCTAAGTGCACAAGCTCTGGAGCCAGACTACCTGAAGCCAACATCTGGAAGAATGGGCTTAGTGTAAGCTGTGTGACCTTAGACAAGTTGCTTAACCTCTCTGTGCCTCTATTGCCTCATCTATGAAATGAAGATAATAATAATAGTGCTCACCTAGCCACCTCACCTGATATTTGTGATCATTAAATACATTAATACAAGTGAAGCATTCAGGGTAGTACCTGACACCTCGTAGATGCTGGATAAACGTTTGCATTGGTGTTATTATACTTACCTTTTATCACACTGTACTCACCTCTCCCGCCACTCTGTCTCCCCACACCTTTGCTGCTTCAGCCCCACAGGGGTCCTTGTGGCCCTTTCTGCCAATTCTGGGGAATTCTTGCTCCTCCTTCAGACCCAGCTCAAAAATCACCTTCTGGGAAGCCTTCCTGGGGGGCCTTCTCTCTGTTGCATCAAGATTTGCTGTTTTTAATTTTAAACATCTGTTTACCCATCTGGCTTCCTCACCAGCTGGTGAGCAACTTGAGGGCAAGACGGTGTATAAACCATTTCCGTGTTCCTAGTACCCCATGATCCCAGGGCTAGCCCCAAATAACCACTTATGGGTTTGTTGAATAAGTAATTGAATGCACTAATGATATATGATAAGAAAACACACAATAGAAGAAGATTGATATAAAATCTTAAAATATGGCAGGTGCAATGGAGGGTCTGACTGAGCATAAACTGGCAATGGTGTTGCCCAGAGCCCAGGCCACGGGGAAGCAACGTTGTGAGACCCTGTGGGTAGTGGTGGTCAGGGCAGGCATCCTGGAGGAGGTGGAGAGGGAGCGACTAGCCCAGGCTGATTCTAGGTGGCTCCAAAGATAGCAAGTGCTGTGGGATTGGTGGCTGGGGCCCCATGGTCTGCCCTGAGTCATTCTGCTGCCACCTTGGGGCCAGGGGAACTTGGCAGAGTGTAAGCCTTGTTTCTTGTCCAGGGAAAGGGTCCGGACGTGTGATGGTGGTGAGGACAAGTTGCATCCTGGAGACAGACACACGGAACCTCTTAGAGTGGATTTCATGCCCTAATGCGGACCGTCTCTGCTTTGGTTTGGAAAAGCAGATGTCTCACTCCAGCCTCCTGAAACCAATTGGAAAACAACCTTCCCTCCCTGTCCTTCCCCTCAGGTCTGTGGAGGCAAAGAACAAAGCAGAACGTAATGGCTGGCTGGGGGTTCGGGACCCAGCTCCCTGCAGGGAGCAGAGTGGCCACTTCCTCTTGGTTGGATGGGAGCTNAAAATCTTAAAATATGGCAGGTGCAATGGAGGGTCTGACTGAGCATAAACTGGCAATGGTGCTGCCCAGAGCCCAGGCCACGGGGAAGCAACGTTGTGAGACCCTGTGGGTAGTGGTGGTCAGGGCAGGCGTCCTGGAGGAGGTGGAGAGGGAGCGACTAGCCCAGGCTGATTCTAGGTGGCTCCAAAGATAGCAAGTGCTGTGGGATTGGTGGCTGGGGCCCCATGGTCTGCCCTGAGTCATTCTGCTGCCACCTTGGGGCCAGGGGAACTTGGCAGAGTGTAAGCCTTGTTTCTTGTCCAGGGAAAGGGTCCGGACGTGTGATGGTGGTGAGGACAAGTTGCATCCTGGAGACAGACACACGGAACCTCTTAGAGTGGATTTCATGCCCTAATGCGGACCATCTCTGCTTTGGTTTGGAAAAGCAGATGTCTCACTGCAGCCTCCTGAAACCAATTGGAAAACAACCTTCCCTCCCTGTCCTTCCCCTCAGGTCTGTGGAGGCCAAGAACAAAGCAGAACGTAATGGCTGGCTGGGGTGCTGGCTGGGGGTTCGGGACCCAGCTCCCTGCAGGGAGCAGAGTGGCCACTTCCTCTTGGTTGGATGGGAGCTGGGTCACCTGGACCTTTGCCGAACACATCTGATGGTCTCTCCAAAGCCGCACCACCTGCCCATCTGTCCGTCCTCTGTTAATCAGGGAGGCTACAGACAGGGCTCCCCAAAGCCACTGCTGGAAGCAGAGCCAAAGCCACTCCCTGATCCTGCACTGCGGACTGACCCTGGCCTGCAAGGTCTGTGCTCCACAGCCTGGCACAGGGGACCTCTGCCTTCCACCCTGGTCCCAGTGCCCTCCACGTGCTCCCCAGTGGTCTCCTGGGTGGTCACCCAGGTGGGGCCAAGTGGCCCAGTTTCCCCCCACACACAGGTTCATGCTCCGGTTTCTCCCCTCCACTGCCTGGGTGGCCCTGGCCAAATCCTTACATGTCTGAGCCTAGGTTTCCTGGTTGGTAAAGTGGGGACAGTGAGAGTGGCCCCTTGTGTGAGGTGGGAGGATGCCCAGATGAGAAGGAATGCGGGACGTCCACATTTGAGTTGTTTCCTTCCGTGCCATTTGTCCGGCTCTGGGCCACCCCCAGGAAACCTCCCTGGGCCCCCACAAGCCTCACGGATGCTGAGCTCCGTATCATTCAGCACCACCCACACACACCTGGTTACACCTGTGTGTCCGTTTATTTCAGAAAAGGTGAGGCGTTGAAAAGCTCTGGCTGGAGCCCCTGCCCCCAGCGCAGCCCTGCGGACATGGGAGGTGGCTGCGCTCTCTCCGAGCCCCACACTCCTCATTTATAAGCGAGACGGTCATCATCACGCCCACCCCCTGGCCTTCTCACGGGGCGCACGTGGGATCCACGCACATGAAAGCACTTTGTAAACTAGAAAAAGCGCTGGGTCATGTTGCTGTGTTCTGTTTCTAGTTCAATGTAGGTTTCCTGTGGGAAAGACCTG
>NW_007732058.1:8271-10942 GCF_000696425.1 Galeopterus variegatus | reverse complement strand
ACAGGAAGCTCAGACACCAGCCGTCAGGACACAAGCTGTAGTGACCAGAGACTGCCTGCGTGTTCCTTAAAGTAAGCGGCTAGGTGGGGAGGGGGTGCCACGAGATATTAAGGGGACAGAATCTGTGGGACTTGGTGGCGGTTGGGTGTTGTAGACAGAGGTGTTGGTGGGGTGGTTGAGGATGACCCTCACGTTTTGGGATCGGGAGATGGGGTGGGTAGGGAGGTGGCCAGAGGAGGCTGGATACATGCAGATGGGGTTCAAAGCAGAGTCTAGACTGGATGTTCTGTCTTGGGAGTCGTCTGAGGTTGGGTTTCTCAGAAGTAGACCCCGACATGCTGATTTCTTTACAAAGGAGAAGAAGTCGAGCAGAAGTGTGATGTCAGGCAAATCCTGGGGAGCCTAACCCCAGGATGGATTCTGGAGTTTATGTTAAGCCTCCTGACCTGAGGGGAGGGCAGTGTCAGTCGACGGTTAGGGACAGCCCCAGAGAGGGGTGAGAAAGCAAATTTCCTGGCATCTAGCTCTCTGCAGGTGCAGGGAAGCCCAGTCCAGGAGTCTTAGCTCAGTCCCCCCAAAAAGGACTGCCATACTGATCATTGGAAGGGAGAACATACCAAAGCCAGGAATACAGATGTGGTCTCAAGGCTTGCAAAGTGTAGGAGATGCACTGGGCATCCTCAGCAGTGTGTGGATGGTCACTGAAGCTGGGGTGGCAGGGTTCGGTGGGGACACAGCAGAGAGATAAGAAGAGAAGGCTGAGGGAGGTCTCCAGGGGAATGTGGCCAGTCCAGGCTCCAGGCTGCAAGGGGCCTTAAAGTCCACTAACCCAACTCCCATATGATGCAGGAATCCTTTCCCCTGTATGGCTCAGCATTGGTCACAAGTGACTGACACCAAACTCAATATGACATAAGCAAAAAGAAAGGAATTCACTGGCCTGGGTAGTTGGGAAGTCCAAGGTGTGGCTGGGCCCCAAGGTAGAAATGTGTCACTGGGTTTCTCTCTCTCCAGCTTCAGCTCTGCCCCTCAGTGTGTGTTGGTGTCCCTGGGAAGAGCTCTCTATGGGCTGGGAAAGCTGGCTTTGGGCAGCCCTCCACACTCTCCTTAAAATTCCCAGTGCAGGGGTCTGCCCGGGGTCCTGAGGCATGGATCTGAGGACCGACCCCTCCTCTGACATCCAGGCAAGGAGCCTGCCAAAAACATCACTTCCATGTGGGTGGCCCACCACAGCCACCACAATAGCCATGGCTGCCGCAAAAATGACTAGACGCCACAAACACCATGCAGATGGCCCTCCAGCCACTCGAGTCCATTGACACAAGGAGAGTCACCAGCAGAGANGGGACCTGATCACACCTCTCAGCATTGGACAGACCATCTAGGCAACAAATCAACAGAGTAATCATCACTCTTTCAGAAGGAGAGAAGAAAGCTAGGGTTATCAAAAATGGAAGGGAGGAGGGAGAGAGGGATGGGGAGAGACTGGACAAGGGGCATAAAGAAAAAGGACGATTTGTAACATATATATATATGCTAATAATATTGATTTGATCAATATATATCAATGTCGAACCCCCAAAATATGTATAATCAATTATGATTCAATAAAAATAAATAATAAATATAAAAAAAAATCCCAGTGCAAAAGGAAGAGACCCTCTTCCTTCCAGCTGTCATATATCAAATCTCAGAGAAGACTAAGTGCCCTGTGGGGTCACGGCCCATCCCTGAACCAATCACCACAGTGCATCCTATCTCCAAAGACCTGCTGTTAGTGCACTTCAGCACAGGCCCTTCCACTTCCTGCGTCTCTCTCTGTCTCTCTGTCCGTCTGTCTCTGTCTCCCTCTCTCCCTCTCTCCCTGTCTTTCACTCAGGCCTGAGTCACATGCCTACGTCTGTGAGGAGGGAGAGGAAGGGTCAGCCTGGCCCCTCCAAACCACATGAAATGTGCTCTCCATAGGAAGAGTTCTGCTACTAAAGAAAAGAGGGAGGACACCCTGGGCTGACAGCAGTGGACAATTTTCCCCTTCTGGGTGGGTAGCTGGCCTCCCCTCGTGCTTCTGAGATGGGGAGTCCCCCCGACAAAGGCCTCTGGGAATGTCAGGCTGGATCCTGGGGGTGGGGGATGGGCAGATGGAGGCCACATGAGTCCTGCCCTTGAGTGAGGGGAGATGAAGAGCAGGCTTTGACTAGGGGGCCGAAGCATTACCAGGATCTGGCCCTGGCAAAGGGGAAGGGGAGAAGCAGGTCCTAAAGTTGAGGCCTAAAGAGTCTGGCCTTGGGGTTTGGGGAAGCTGCTCCTGAAAACTGGGTTCGTGCAGCAGGTGGAGGAACAGACACTCCCCATTTCCAACTGGAAGCGGGGGCTGGGCTGAGCTGGGCAGGAGGAGCCGTCCAGAAGTCAAGCAGGAAGACAAAGCTCGCATCCCCGGGTGCGCAGGCTCGATGGTGGCCCTGGGAGAGCTAGCCTGCTGGTGGGTGTAGTAGGCTCAGTCAGTCCTGGGGCACTGGGGCAGGAGTCAGGCCCCAGTTATAGGGAGACAGAAAGTAGATAAGCGGTTGCTGAGGGCTATGGGGGCCTGGGTGGGGGTGGGGGTCAGAGCTGCGGGGCTTCTTTCGAGGTGATAATAATGTTCTAAAATGATCTGTGCTGATGGCTATATGTG
>NW_007732058.1:4320-7579 GCF_000696425.1 Galeopterus variegatus | reverse complement strand
GGGAAGCTGCTCCTGAAAACTGGGTTCGTGCAGCAGGTGGAGGAACAGACACTCCCCATTTCCAACTGGAAGCGGGGGCTGGGCTGAGCTGGGCAGGAGGAGCCGTCCAGAAGTCAAGCAGGAAGACAAAGCTCGCATCCCCGGGTGCGCAGGCTCGATGGTGGCCCTGGGAGAGCTAGCCTGCTGGTGGGTGTAGTAGGCTCAGTCAGTCCTGGGGCACTGGGGCAGGAGTCAGGCCCCAGTTATAGGGAGACAGAAAGTAGATAAGCGGTTGCTGAGGGCTATGGGGGCCTGGGTGGGGGTGGGGGTCAGAGCTGCGGGGCTTCTTTCGAGGTGATAATAATGTTCTAAAATGATCTGTGCTGATGGCTATATGTATCTGTGAGTACACTAAAAATGACTGAATTGGACACTTTAAATGGGTGTGTTTTATGGTATGTGAAGTATATTGTAATAAAGCACTTTTTTAAAAAAGAGTGCACCGTTGGGGACAGATCTCAGGACAGGAGTGCTTGGCAGGGAGACTGAGGCATAAGCCCCTCTTGTGAGTAGAAGCAGATTCGACTTGGGTGGTCGGATCACTCTCCTCTGTGTCCCCCTTGGCCCTAGTCAGGGCATCTTTGCAAATACAAATACACTCATGTCACCCCAGTGCTTAAACACTTCAGTACTTCCCTAGGAGAATAATAATCCTGAGCTTGGCCTGCAAGGCCCTGCACATCTGGCCCCTGCTGACCAGCCACATCTCTTTCCTTTCTTTGAACTTGACGCGTCCTCGGGGCCTTTGCACTTCCTCCTCCCTTTGACTGAGACTGCTTCATCCTCTCTTTGGCCCAGGAAATGCTAGTATCCCCTGCCTTCTGTCCTGCAGAGGACTTCTCCCCATGCCCAGTTATGCATTCCTGTCTGCTTGGAATGTAAGCTCTCTGGGTCTGCGTGTGCTCACCCCGACTCATAACACTCAATAAAAAGGAGGGGAACGAATTGAAGGCATGTTCTCTCTGCCCTGGGGGGACTGGAGCTGGCAGAGGAAGTCTCCAAGGCTCCACTATAGACAGCTGGGTGTGGGCAGATGGGGCCAGCAGGTGAATCCTGTCTACCCGAGTAATAGTGCAGTGAATATTGGTGGCACTGGGTCCTGAGGTCACTCTTCCCTCTGTGGCCACCAACCTGGAGGTCTGGAAGTCCAGCCAGAGTGGAGCCCCTGCTGCTACTGCAGCACATTTGCAGGCTGGGGGCAGGAGTCGTCTCAGACGGTGGCAGGGAAGAGTGGGAACTGCAGGCTCCAAGGGTAGGGAGATGCCTTAGGCTGGAAAATCACATCACGAGCTCGAGGCTGGCCTCGGGACAAGGCAGGCAGAGTGCTGAGAGGCTGACAGTCCACGGCGGCCAGGCAGGCGGAGAGACTAATTCTTGGAAAGTGGAAACCCCCTGGGGGACACGGCGGGTCTTTGAGCTGCTGGCGAGCTCCATTCTGGCTTTGGGACCATCCAGGGTGGTGAAAACAGAGATTCTGGCCACCTCACGGTGTGGACAGGACCGTGAGGTCCAGGGGACAGGGGCCATCCTCCACAGGCGGTGGCAAAGCTGGAATGCGGGCCCAGGTATCCTGGCTCCTGGCCTGGCCTCTTTTCTTTCTGCCAGGCCACTGCTGCCTCTTCCAAGTGGGAAAATCCACGTGGCATGTCTCCTTGATTCTGGATGGGGTAGCAGGGAGCGTGTTCGCTCACGTGCCTGTGTGTGTGAAGTGGGTTCCCCTTCCTCGGCAGCCTTGGGTGGGGTCACTCAAAAGCATCTCTGCTCTCTGCATCCCTGTAAGTGTTGCCAATTTACTTTTTTTTTTCTTTTTTCAAAAAGTTTTATTTAGAAATAATTTTAAACTGACAGAAAATTTGCAAGAACAGTGCAAGGTACTCCCTGTTTTTAACCTAGATTTACCACTTATTTAAATTTTGCCCCCTGTCATATTCTCTCCCTGTACACACTACACACACTGTACACACACACACACACACAACTGTGAGTTCATACTGATACGTCCATTTCCAATCCAGTAACCTGGTACACTTCTGGACTTCCTCTTTCCGTGTATGTTTTCCCCTCCTCCAACAGCAGAGACCTGGCTCCCGTTTCTTACTCGTTTACTCAAGCCTAGAACACAAGAAAGTAGTTTCAGAATTGGTAACCCCACAACTAGAGTTCAACATTGTAACAGGCAAACCTACAACTAGAGTTCAACATTTTCTTCTCAGTTCCGTAAGAGACAATTTAACACAGTAAAAAGCACCAATCTGAAGTGCATATTTGATGAATTTTGAAAAAAGCATTGTATTAGTCTGGTGTTCCAAACTCCATCAAGCAGGTACTAGTGTAATCCACAGCCCAATTGTCTTGGTCTGCTCGAGCTGCCATAACAAAATGCTGGGACTGGGGGGCTCAAACAATAGACTTTTCTTTCTCACAGTTCTGGAGGCTGGAAGTCTGAGATTAAGGTGCTGGCAGATTTAGTTTCTGGTTGGGGTCCTCTTCATGGCTTACAGAGGGCCATCCTCTCACTGTGTCCTCACATGGCAGAGAGAGAGGGAGCTCTGGTATATCTTCCTCTTATAAGGACACTCATCCCATCAAAGGGCCCCCACCCTCATGACCGAAACCTAATCATCTCCCAAGATCCCACCTCCAAATACCATTACATTGGGGGCTGGGGCTTCAACATATGAATTTGGGATTCCATAACACCAGTCAAGGCAGAGAACATTTCCATCCTTCCAAAATGTTCCCTAGAATAAGTAACTAGGAGTGGAGTAGTTGGGTGGTAAGGAATTGTATATTCAGCCAAACCAGAAAGAGCCAAAACTCTTCTCACCTTTTATTATTTTACATTCCCACCAACTGGATGAGATTATTGCTCCATGTCCCCACCAACATACGGTGTTGTCAGTCTTTTTAATTTCAGCCTTTAGAGTAGAACCATATAGCACGCAGTCTTTTAGTCTGACTATTCTAACAGATATGTAGTCTATCTCATTGTCATTTTTAATCTGCATTCTTCTGATGACTATATTGAGTTTGTAACCATTTACAAAACTTCATTTGAGAAGTGACTAATTTTTAGATATTTGCCTGTTTTTAAAAGTTGGGTGGGGTTTTGTTGTTGTTGTTTATTTGTCTGTTTGTTTACTGATTTGGAGGAACTATATAATTTGGACACAAGTCCTTTATCAAATGTATGTTTTGCAAATATTCTCTTCCACATCTG
>NW_007732058.1:0-3395 GCF_000696425.1 Galeopterus variegatus | reverse complement strand
TTTTTTTTTTTTTTTTTTTTTTTTTTTTTTTTTTTTTTTTTTGTCTTCTTGTCTTTTTTCGTGACTGGCAACGGGATCGCAACCCTCGGTGTTTCCCCCGCTCCTTGCTCAGCCAATGAGCGGCCGGTCTGTATGTGGGATCCGAACCCTCGGCGGGAGCGCCGCCACACTTCCCAAGCAGCGCACTGTAGCAGTGCGCCACTGGGCCGGCCCTATTTGTTCTTTTGTTGCCTGTGCATTTGATGTCATATCTAGGAAATCATTGCCAAATCCATGGTCATGAAGATTTACCCCTATGTTTTCTTCTAGGAGTTTTATAATTTTAGCTCTTACATTTAGTTCTTTGCTCCATTTGAATTATGGTGTCAGGCAAAGTCATATGGTGTGAGGTCTAACTTCATTCTTTTACATGTGAATATCCAGTTGTCCAAGTACCGTTTGTTAAAGACACTATTCTTTCCTCCATTGAGTCATCTTGATATCTTCATTGCAAATCAATTGACAATAGACATATGAATTTATTTCTGGACTCTGAATTCTATTCCATTGATCTATACATCTATCCTAACACCACAAGGTCTTAATTACTGTAGCTTTGCAGTAAGTTTTGAAATTGGGAAATGTGAGTCCTTCAACTTTGCTTTTCTTTTTCAAGATTGTTTTGGGTATTTGACATTCATTTCATTTCCATTTGAATTTTAAGATAAGCATGTACATTTCTGCAGAAAGGGCAATAGGAATTTTGATAGGAATTGCAATGATCAATTTCGGGAGTATTGCCATATTGACAATATTAGGTCTTCCAATCCATGAACATGGGATGTTTTTCCACTTATTTAGGTTTTGAAAATTTTCTTTCAACAATGTTTTGTAGTAGTTGGTGTACAAGTCTTGCATTCCTTCATTGAATTTATTCCTAAGTGTTTTATTTGTTTTGATGCTATTGCAAATAGAATTTTCTTAATTTTATTTTATAATGGTTCATTGCAAGTGTGTAGAAAAATGTCCTTTATCACCCCCTCTGGCACCAGCAAGCCACACCAGGAACACAGGCTGCCATTACCACAGCCACCTCTGAAGTGGCCCAGGAAGATCATATGTGCTAAGTACAAAGTTGCAACCAAATATAGCAGCATCTCTCTTAATTAAGCACCCTCTTGGTTTTTGTAAGGTTTTTATTATATTTCAGAACTTCAAAAAAGTTGGGTCTGACAGTTTCTGCCAGCTTAGTCATTGCTTTAGTGGAGGGATGGATTTTTGAAGTTCCTTAGTCTGCTGTTTTCAGTGATGTCACCCTGTATGTTTCATTTCTAAATTGCCAATCTGTATTCCAGAGCGGTTGCATCATTTTACATTCCCACCATCACTGCATGAAGGTTGACAACAAAAATCTTTAAGTAATCACAGTGTACCTTCAAATAATATTATAGCTCATGGGCAGAGTGAGGACTTTTCAACAACATACTCCCAATTCCCCTCTCCACTTGTGCTATCGTTGACATGACTTTTATTTTTACATATGCTATAAATACACGGTTACCACAATTTTGCTTTAGGTAGTCAATTATCTTTTTTTTAAAAAAATAGACTGTATTTTCTAGGTTCACAGAAGAATTGAGCAACAGTACAGAGTTCCCATATACCTGCTGCCTCCACACAGATACAAACTCCCCCTGCTGTCAACATGCCGCATCACAGTGGTACATGTTACAATCCGTGAACCTACATTAACGCATCATTATCACTCAAAGTCTGCAATTTCCATAAGTTTCACTCTTGTTATACATTCTGTGGGTTTTGATAAATGTATAACGACATGTGCCTGTAATTGTGTTAGCATACCAAGTAATTTCACTGCCCTAAAAATCCTCTGCCTATTCATCCTTCCTTAGGAACCACTGATCTTTCTACTGTTTGAATAATTTTGCCTTTTCCAGAATGTCGTATACAATCACGCATGCTCAACGACTGGCATGGGTACTTAGAAATGAGTCTGTACTGAAAATTAGTCTTTAGGCGATTTCATCATTGTGTAAACATCATAGAGTGTGATACAGAATGTGCTCAGTTTCCCTGGGCTTGGGTTTCCAGCCACTCCATGAAGCCTCACGCTCTCCCAGGGAGGAAAGTTACTGTGGCCAGTTACACCTATTTTCAGCACCAACAGGGGGAAAATGAGACTGCAAGGGGCTGGCTTATGCAAATACAGTGGCTGGGCATGCTCAGTAGAGAGCACAGAGCATTCTGGAATATGCCTGGTGCATGTGATAGGTTTTGACCAATGAACATGCTTCAGGAAGAGACTGACTGAGCATGTGCAAGACTAAGTGTTGCATAACTGGGAACCACCCCCTTAATTGAATATTCATTAGATAGAGAAACTGTGAAAGCCAACCCAGCTGAAGGTGGGGTGGTTGCTCACTTTCTTGGAGGGAACCCTCCCTTGGCTGGCTGAGGTGTGAATACTTTACTTTGTATCAAACTTGCTTTCACCAAGCAGCTTCTCACTCTCTTGAGACTGTCTGCACTTTGTACTGACCTTTAAGTATGTTTTTCTTGCTTTTGTGTTAGACTTGATGTCTGTACTGAACTTATTTTTGTGTTAAACTTGGTCTGGGCCTTGCTCAGTCTTGAGCTATGTAGCACTCTATGTGGAACCTGTTTTTATTATCTTTTATGTTAAACTTATTCTGTGTACTGTGACTCGGCCCTTGAATTCTTTCCTATGGCAGAGACAAGAACCTGGTAAGAGGACTGGGTGGGTTGAAGCCAACTACTGAGGCCCCTGGATCCTACCTCCGACATCAAGTGTACTTACATAAACCTAGATAGTATAGCCTGATACACACCTGGGCTATATAGCCTATGGCTTCTAGGCTACAAACTTGTACAGCATGTTACTGTATTAAATACCATAGGCAATTGTAACACAACGGTATTTGTGTATCTAAACATAGAAAAGTAAAAGTATGGTACTATAATCTTATGGGACCACTGTTGTACAAGGAGTCTTCAAAAAGTTTGTGGAAATACTCATATTGAAAGGGCGCATGGACCCGAGCTGATAAGGCGACAGGACCCGAGCTGACAGTACGCCAGAGAAGTTCCGCTTTATTCAAGGACTGCGCGTACATTTATAGGGAGCTGCGTTCCGGGTTTGGATAGTGGGTGGACGGGGCGGTAGCTGATTGGATGGGGCTGGGCAGGAAATGAGCCTTGACCTGTGACTGGCTGAGGTTTGGCGTGGGTGGGCATGGGTGTTGGCACCGGCGGGCTTGTTTACTGTGGAGAAGAACCTGGAAGGGCACCATATTGCTAGGGAATGCTTTCCCCTTTCCCCCTCTGCTTGAGTGCCCACGGTATCCTTACATTCCTCCCTTTTTCCTCTGTTGTGG
>NW_007732057.1:141768-142026 GCF_000696425.1 Galeopterus variegatus | reverse complement strand
GGATTTGATATGGATGGAATCCTTTTAAGAAAATTAGGCATAACAAAGATAGGGAGAGACAGGGAAGACAAAAAATTGGCACATACTAGTAGCAATTCCAGCTATGGTTATAAAGATTCGTACTGAGGCAGTGATGTTATGGACCTAGTCATTCCTTGGATATAGATTGATGGGATAGAGAAAAACCATTTCGATTTATTTTCAGATGCTTAAATGTTAAGATCTTAGTGTTTAGAGGATAGTTGAGAATGTAGGAAG
>NW_007732057.1:139057-139713 GCF_000696425.1 Galeopterus variegatus | reverse complement strand
TTAAACAGTTCTAACAGGAGAAGTGATCTGATGCTTTTGTCCTTTCTAGAAATCATATTATTTACCATTTATAGTAAATGCAGTTCAATTACTTGGCTTTTCAAGTTTGTCTTGAGAAAGAATTACCTGAGTTTTATTAAATCTGAGGTTCTACTGAAAGATTGTCAACATATATTGTTAGATTTTTGGTTAAGCCCGTTATCTTGGAAGCTGATTAATGGTGATATTTTCTATAATTTCTAGTGTGTTTCAAAGAATAATAATGTATTGGGAGAAATGGAGACATTTATGCTAAATTAATTTCATTAGTTATACTAGAGTTTTAATCATGACTTACCAGTTGTGTGACCTTGAGCACAGTAACTTAACCTCTCTGAGCCACATTTTCTTCATTTTTGAAACGAAGCTAATAATGCCTAATAAAGATTAAAAAGAGATATTTTATGTGACTCATAGTTGCTTGTGTAAAGTAGGTAAAGTTGTTGAAATACTGTTCACCCAACAGTATCAGACTGTGTCTTGAGTTTTACAGTACTTGATGTTATGATTTAATTACAACCAATAATGATAATTTTTATTGTATAACACATAGAACATAGATGTTAATTAATATGGTTTTCATTCTAAACTCCCTTTATACATAGAGTGATTTTTTT
>NW_007732057.1:136655-137192 GCF_000696425.1 Galeopterus variegatus | reverse complement strand
TAGGATAAGCTGCTGTTAACAAAAAGAACCCCAAATCTTCAGTAGTTCAAACAATAGAGAATTTTATTCATCTCTCATTTAACAGCTCAGAGGTAGGCAGATGGTCAAGAGTGGGTTGGTGGCTCTGTTCCACAAGGTATTTCAAGAAGCCAGCTTTCTCTTAACTTCGTTCTCAACTGTTCACTGTGCCTGTGTTGTTCAGTACAGTAGCCTCTAACCATATGTGGCTATTGACATTTATATTTAAATTAACTTAAGTAAAGTAAAAATCTCACTGTCCATACTAGCTATATTTTAAGTCCTCCATAGCAACATGTGGCTAGTGGCTACTGTTTTTGACAGCACAGACATAAATTACCTCTATCGTCACAGAAAGTTCTTTTGGTCCACCCTGCACTAGAGTATTTTTCTTGTCCTCATGGTCTTTGCTGGCTCATATTGGCCTGTCCAAGTTCTAGTCTACAGAAAGGGAGCATGCGAGAAGGAGAGAGGGGAAGGCATGGTTTTGTTATTAATGATCCAAAAGATGCACATATT
>NW_007732057.1:134324-134585 GCF_000696425.1 Galeopterus variegatus | reverse complement strand
TTTTAAATAATTTTATTTTAGTGAGAAGAGAGGATATAAATGCATACGCTTATCTCTACACCTTGAATCTGAAGTGTGGAAGTTTTCAGAGTCAGATACCTCTGTATCTGAATGATAGTCATGTGATAAAACATGTGATAACGACTTATTTTCTAATTTTTTGGAGGTGGGAGTTTGAGATGTTACAGATACATCTGAAAAACAATAGAGATTAACTATCAGTATAGTCACTAATATTTTTTATATAAATAAACATTTTTT
>NW_007732057.1:131910-132164 GCF_000696425.1 Galeopterus variegatus | reverse complement strand
ATTTATAAAAGTTGCTGCTATGAAAACCAAAAATAAAGATTTTAAATACATCCTCATTTTTAGAAGTTCTTCTACTTATTGAGGAAATAATGCTTTAAGTCTACATTGCCTTTAACTGCACCTACAGGATTGTGTTATTAATCCAGGTTGATGACATTTACTTCTTTACTGGTATAACTATATGCTAACAGAACATAATGCAAAATCTTAATCCAAACTATGTTCTAAGGGGAAAGCTGACTTTCTTTTTTTTT
>NW_007732057.1:131074-131274 GCF_000696425.1 Galeopterus variegatus | reverse complement strand
TGTAAGAGCTTATCACCTGGTTGGTTGGTTGGGTTTTTTTGTTTGTTTTTTCTTTGAAATCTCTTCCATAGACCAAACACCAAGATGTTCTTTCCTATCATGAAAGAATAGATATAAGCGTGCTCTATTAGTTAGGGCATAGGATAAGCTGCTGTTAACAAAAAGAACCCCAAATCTTCAGTAGTTCAAACAATAGAGAA
>NW_007732057.1:127793-128097 GCF_000696425.1 Galeopterus variegatus | reverse complement strand
CTAAACACTTTCTCAGTATAAATTTTTAATGACATTTTGCTAGTATTTGATGTGTAATAACTTTTTAAAAATTTGAGCTCTCCAGTGATGAAAATTTTTAAATTTATTGTTTAAATGAGTTTATATTTTATTTAAACAAATAAAAATTATTTACTCCCTTTTGTCTAAATTGAGACACCTGCCTTAACAACAAGGCAGAACATTTGAAATAGTCTTTTTTAGAAAAACTGATTTGCTATCACGTGTAAGAGCTTATCACCTGGTTGGTTGGTTGGGTTTTTTTGTTTGTTTTTTCTTTGAAATC
>NW_007732057.1:125856-126111 GCF_000696425.1 Galeopterus variegatus | reverse complement strand
TTTTTTTAAAAACTCCCACAATTTTTGCTGGTCCATCAGTCATACTCTATTCTATAGACTGTGCCTTTTTGCCAGGTGTCTCCCCCCTGCAACCCTGTTTCTTTCTCTTCTAATATGTATTGTTAGTCATTGTTCTTTTAACTACTTTCCATTTTCATAAAAGCTGTTGAAAATTTGCCTTCGTTGATGCTATTCCTTCTTGTTCTTTTTGTAACTGTGGGTTTATACCTTTTAAAAATTCCTTTAATTTGTTTT
>NW_007732057.1:123193-123777 GCF_000696425.1 Galeopterus variegatus | reverse complement strand
AATGGATTAATAGGGATATAGCAAGTACTTTCATTTCATATCCTATCATCTTCAACTCCATTCCCCCCCAACCCTCCCCAGTGTGATCATTTTTTATTCTCTTCTACTCACCAGACTTGTGTATGTGGATACTTGCTTCAGTACCATCAAGTTAAAAGCAGAAGATGCTTCTGGTAGAGAGCATCTAATCACTCTCAAGTTGAAGGCAAAGGTATGTGCCTCATTAAACTGTTACTGTGGTCAGGAAATACTTTGTGGGGTGAACTCTGCGAATGTTTTCAGTATAAAGAAGTGCTAATTGCTTCTAGAAGTGCATATTATGATACTTTTCAAAATTGATTTTGGAAAGCCTAAAAGNGACTTTATGATAAGGAAATTTTACAAATAAACTCCACAGCCTCAGAGTACCATAATGTTATTTTTGTAACATCTTTATAGAAAAGAGTAGACGCTTCCAGTATCCCAAGAACGCTAGTTCTGTTGACAAAGTTGTTTACCTAACCTTCATTACCTTTGTATTTCCCCCCAGTTCCTGTCCCAGCCCCCTGACACAGACACACATATATGCATACTTCTTATTGTTT
>NW_007732057.1:120660-121123 GCF_000696425.1 Galeopterus variegatus | reverse complement strand
TAATTTTGACTAGACACTCCCTATTAAATATTATACAAATCAAAAAGAAATATAATAGGGGGAATTTTGTGGTTTTATAAGTATATTTTTATGTGATACTTGCAATGGATCCTGAACTATGGGGATGGAGTTCTTTTCTTTACAAAAGAAGTACCCCAGGGCTTCCTCACCTTTGGTCAAAATCAGAATAACTTGAAAAACAAATTACAGATGTGTATCAGAGGCTGGCCACTCTGCTGCAATTTGTGTGTATTCACTTGTGATTAAGCCTTACTGCCTAGATAGTCCAATAACAGAACAGATTTAGTTAAATTTTTCTTTGAATAATATACTATACAACCTAAAAAGTATTGTGTATGACAAAAATATATACTTAATATTATGTAGTAGTTGTATTTTTTTTTTTTTAGTTATGGATTTGAGTTGCTTCAAGTGAGATTTGGAGAACTATGTTTTACTTAAA
>NW_007732057.1:119138-119578 GCF_000696425.1 Galeopterus variegatus | reverse complement strand
AATTATAGAATATGCTGAAATTCTTAGCAAAGTACAGCTAGAAATTAAGATACTTTCTTAAGCACAACTCAAATTTGACGGATGTTATTTTGTCACATTTGTTTCAGATATCTCTCTCTCTCTCTCTCTCTCTCTTAGAAATAAAATGTTTTAGGAATGACTAAGACCCCTACTCCCTTTTCTGTTCCTCTTTTTCTGTTTTTGCTTCTCTCCCTTTCTAAAAAGGTAACTTTTTCTGAAATTGGTGTATATGCTGTCAACACATATTTTTTTCTATATTTTTAATACCGTATTTGCAGTTTGGCGTTGGTGTAAATGCTATCAACACATATTTTTTTCTATATTTTTAATACTGTATTTGCAGTTTGGCTTTTTTTCTTAATATTATTTCTGTAATTTATCCATGATGTATGTGTCTGATACATTTATTTTACATGTTT
>NW_007732057.1:114228-115023 GCF_000696425.1 Galeopterus variegatus | reverse complement strand
GGTACCAGCAGTATGAGCTCTAAGTCTTTCAGACATGATAAGTGTTGGTAATATTTGTTTTGAAAGTAAGAAGCAATTTGAAGCTTCCTTGCGTATATACATATGATCTTTTTTTACTGACTCACTGGAAACAATTCTACTTGTAGGAGGTTTCTAGTTTGTTTAAAATTTTTTAAACAGTTGTGATTCTTAAGCAACATAAATGTTACTGTTAAGGNAGTTCTTATCCAGAATTGATAATGATTATAATTGTGTTTATAGTCTTTGCCTACTTGAAATGTTTTTTCTCTTATTATAGGCATTCCGTATAGCATGTCTTTTAACTTCGTATGTTAGTCATACAGTAGTGTAACTTTCAGTGTTGTCATATTTATCAGTCTCTTCTTTATGTCTCACATATGTGTCCATATCTTTTTTGAAAAGATATTCTCCTATAGTTTTATCTAAAAGTTATATATTTTTCATATTTATTTAAGTATGAGATAGCAATTTGTATTGATACTTGNTAAAAGTTATATATTTTTCATATTTATTTAAGTATGAGATAGCAATTTGTATTGATACTTGGCTGTGATACATATGCTTATACGATTTGGGTATGTCTTAGTTGTGAGGACCTGGGGGTTATTTCACAGTTTTTTGTTTTTACAAAATGTATTTTGTAAAAAATATATTTTCAAAAAATATTATTTACCTGTAAGAGTTTAGCTGTGCATCTTAAGGATTTTGGTGATGGTACCAGCAGTATGAGCTCTAAGTCTTTCAGACATGATAAGTGTTGGTAATATTTGTTTT
>NW_007732057.1:111563-112127 GCF_000696425.1 Galeopterus variegatus | reverse complement strand
GTCACGTGACCACCCTTGCCTCATTTCATACATATATGGAAATAATGAACTTTTTTTCTTTTAAAGATACGTTAAGAAAAATAAATTTGGTTTAGAACAATGAATATCAGGGGTCGAAAAACCTCATTTATCCACTCTAAAGATTCTGTAGACGTTCTTTTGACCAACTGGATTTTCATTCTTTCCATTTTTCCCTTTGCTGTCTTTGTTGGAAATCTTACAATACTGGATTNATTTTCATTCTTTCCATTTTTCCCTTTGCTGTCTTTGTTGGAAATCTTACAATACTGGATTTTTTTCCACTCCCAAATTGGTTAATTACATATGCTTTTGCCTTCTTGGCAATCTTACTGTTGCCACAGTGGAGTGAATAAAAAGACATGAAAGGGATCAAAACAAAGATAATCCATTATTGAGATTATGGTAGAAAAAGCATCAGTGAAGAAGCCATGTGACCTGTTGGACTCAGTCATCTATTAGTCTCCTCTCTTTTTTTTCTTTCTCAATAACTTATTTATTTAAAAATTACCCTGCATTGATTCCAAAAAAGAAAAAAAAGGGGGG
>NW_007732057.1:108968-109402 GCF_000696425.1 Galeopterus variegatus | reverse complement strand
TATATATATACTCAAGTACATATCTACATAAAAACAAATGAGTTAGTATCTCTCTATATGTAAAACCTAACTGGAACAAAAATCTAGACTGGTTTGTTTTTTACTAATTGGCTGAATTTTTATTTTTATATTTTAATATTCTACAATATGGGATAAACAAGGACAAGATTGAAAGTGCCTATTTATTTTCAGCATGTACTTGACAGACTTTTCTTTTTTNATCCTTGCTCCATCCTTGCTAGTGCTTGACCTTGTGTAAATCATTTAACTATGTATGTAAAGGAGGAAATAATATTTGCATCATAGATTGCATGTGAAAGTAAATTGAGATATTGCATATGGAAATCCTTTTGAATTGTAAAATGCTGTACAAATGTACATAGTGACTTAGGGAGTCAGTGTAGTTTGTGAATTAGTGAGCTCTTTTTTTTTTT
>NW_007732057.1:106271-106893 GCF_000696425.1 Galeopterus variegatus | reverse complement strand
TTTTTTTTTAAGATCCTGATTGTTGAGAAAACTATTGCAAAGAAGCTACTGCTATATAGGTCCATTACTGTCCAGAAATCAGAGTGAGTGTTTTTTAAAAAAACTTTACTGAGGTATGATTAACATATGGTAAACTGAACATATTTAAAGTGAATAATATGGTGAGTTTTGACAAATATTTCCACCCATGAAATTATCTCTACAATCAAAATTATAAACATTTTCATCACACCCAGGTTGCCTCCTTTCCCTTTGTAGTTCCTCCTTCCTGTCCTGCTTCCCCTCCCCTTGGTCCCCAGGCAAGTACTGATCTGCTTTCTGTCACTCTGGATTTGTTTGCCTTTTCTAGAATCTTATATAACTCTATGTACTTTTCTATGTCAGGCTTCTTTCTTCAGCATGATTACTTTGGGGTTCATCCATGTTGTAGCATGTAATGTAGTTCATATTTTTATTGCTGAGTTCTTATGCATGTACCACATTGTCCATTCACCTGTTGATGGGCATTCTTGTTGTTTTCAGGATTTGGTTATTACAAATAAAGCTGCTGTGAATATTACGTGGATGTCATCATATAAACATATGCTTTCATTTTTCTTGGGCATATGCTTAGGAATGGAAT
>NW_007732057.1:103979-104618 GCF_000696425.1 Galeopterus variegatus | reverse complement strand
AATGGAATGGCTGGACCATATAGGAGGTGTATCTTTTAATTTTTAAGAGACTGCCAAAGTATTTTTCAAAATGTGCTGTTTTACGTTCCTAACAGTGTTTGAGACTTCTTGTTCAGCTACATCCTCCCTAATGTTTGGTATGGTCAGTCTTTTTCATTTTAGCCATGGTAATAGGTGTTTAATGGTATCTCATTGTGAGTTTAATTTGCATTTACTTAATGACCAGTGATGTTGAGCATCTTTTCATGTGCTTATTTGTCATCTGTATATCTTCTTCGTTGAAGTGTCTGCATTTATTTTGCCTAAATGACTAAATTAATGGAGAAATACACTATATTCATGGGTTGGGAGATTGAATATTGTTAAGATTCTCTTCTAAATTGATCAGTTCTCTCCACATTGATCTTTAGATTCAATGCAATTCTAATCAAAATCCTCACAGATTTCTTTTTTGGAAATTGATAAAATAATTGTAAAGCTCATATGGAAATGCAAAGGACCAAGAGTAGTCAAAATACTTCTGAAATAGCAAAGTTGGAGAACTAACACCACCTTATTTCAAGATAATGTGGTATTGCCATTAAAGGTAGACAAATAGATCACTGAAATAGAAAATTCAGAAATAGACCCATATATATA
>NW_007732057.1:101842-102610 GCF_000696425.1 Galeopterus variegatus | reverse complement strand
AAAAAAAAACAAAGAGACAAGCTACAGACTAGGAGCAAATATTTGCAAATCACATAGCTGATAATGCACTTGTATTCAGCATATATAAAGAACTCTTAAAAGCTCAATAAGAAAACCCAAAATGGGCAGAGTGTTATATAGACATACATTCTGGGTACTTCAAGGATAACACTTTTATTACCATTAAAACTGTATAAATTGATTTCATGTGGAAAGAGTTTTCAAAGTATACTTACTTAACTCCTAAAAATTGAATTTATATTAGTTGCCTGATTCCTTTTTGAGTAGGAACCAGGTAATTCTTGCTCCCTACTTCACTTCCTTAGCACCACTTTTTACTTAGTGAGATAGTTTGGACATGATGTTCCCCCAAAGCCCATGTGGAAATCTGATCCCCTCTGTGGCAGGCAGTGTTGGGAGCTGTTTGGATTGTTAGGGCATGGATTCCTCATGAATAAGTTAATGTTCTCCCTGGGGGTAGGGGGTAATAGCGAGTTCTCCCGATATTAGTTCCTACAATAGGTGGTTGTTTAAAGGACCCTGGCACCTCCTTTCCCTCTCTTGCTTCCTCTCGCCTTGTGATCTACTTGTACCCGCTGGCTGCCCTGCCGTTTTCTGCCATGAGTAGAAGCAGCCTGAGGTCCACTCCAGATGCACCTGTCCCAGATGAGCCAAATAAACCTCTTTTCTTTATAAATGACCCAGGTTCAGGTATACTGTTACAGTATCACAAAAATGGACTGACACACTTAGTCACGTTGCTCGCTC
>NW_007732057.1:101481-101703 GCF_000696425.1 Galeopterus variegatus | reverse complement strand
TTAGGTGTAGAGAATTTCATTAAGTGCCTTAGGTGAACCTAATATTGGATTGATCTCTTAATATCTTTATGCCTGCTCTTTTCAAATCATATGATGTCTATTTTTCCTTTAAGATTAATACGTTTTTTTTTTATTTTTTATTCTGATCTCTGCTCTATATGGGAAGATTGGATTCCGTGTAAGGGAGTATCTTCACCATAAACTTAGCTCTTGTGATCCCTG
>NW_007732057.1:99957-100603 GCF_000696425.1 Galeopterus variegatus | reverse complement strand
GGAATATAGGTACTTTTAAATGGAAAGCATTACCTACTTTATGGATTTTCAAACAGTTATATTTAGAATTCTTGACTTTTAGAGCTGGAAGTCACCTTAGAAGTTATCCACTGCACACCCACATTTATAGATACAATGTTAAAGCTTAGAGAGGCTGAGTATGTCTTGGTTAAGATCAAATACCTCACTACCATCAAGATTAGAGCTGTGACTTCTTTGCAAACTGGGTGCTTTTATCTTTGTATCAGAGATACAAAGTCATAGTCCTGGCACATGGTTGAAATACTCGTTTCATTGAATTAACTTTTATATATTTTTCTCTATACTGTGTACATCATGAAATGAAAGGATAGCTAACAGACCATTTATTTCTATTTTTAATATATACTTTTTTATGATTGTAAAATAATATNGAGGGTATACAATATAACATAATCTGAATATTTGGATTCTCATATAAAAGTTCTTTGATTATGACATGAATGTACTTTTGATTAAAGAGGAAATGATTATTATACAGTAAATTATTTGAATATACAATATATTTAATTGATATATATTTATATATAAAATTTGTTAAAATCGGTTTATAAACAAGAATTGGAAATAACTGGGAGTACATTATTATAATTGGCATCTTGAATGG
>NW_007732057.1:96516-97937 GCF_000696425.1 Galeopterus variegatus | reverse complement strand
GTTTGAAATGTATTTGGATGTAATTTATTTATGTAGTATTTGCTTATTTAATTTTGTATAACTTGGTGTGTTGTAAATAAGGACTTGCATTCTTCAGTGCTTGACCCAAATAGGTTGTTGAATTAAGTTGAAGATTAAACTTTTTCTTCCTTAGGTCTAGTTTTATAAAATAGATTTCATTTTTACAAATTCATTTTATACCTCCCGACATCCCAAAATTTATTACAAAAATAAAATGAAATATTATTTTGAACATTAACAATGAAAAACAGTCAAAGTTATGATGAAAATCTTAAGAATACCTTTCTTTTACCTCATGAGCTGGACTGCCTGAATCTTGTAGAAGTATGACATAGTATTTGGACGGTAACAAGAATAGTTATTCTTCATTGTTCCACCAGTGGGTCTCAACCTTGTCTGCACATTAGAATCACTTAGGAAATTTTTTAAAGTCCTAATACCAAAGACTGCATGGGATAAAGATCAATTGAAAAGGAACGAATGGGAGTAGAATCTATANTTTTTTTTTTTTTTACCACACTAACTAGGGACCAGTGAAGGATTGGAATAAAGTCAGTGGGGCAGAGTCAGAACAAAACCACTCTTGATAATTCTCGGGTGGATTAAGGGCATGGATCAAGGTCCCATAGGACCTATAAAGTGCTCACCTCTTCACTGAGGTTCTGTAATAAAGCAGTAACTAATAATGGGAGTGCTGTAAGAGAAGCCAGACCATGGAATTGAGCTATCTCAGTTATTGAAGAAAAAGCTACTGGTGAAGAATACGGACTCCCAGCTAGTATACTTCATTTTTTTCACTGTCCTCTAACTCTGAGGCTTTGCTCATTTGCTTCTTACCTTGAAGCTCTACAGTTAGAAATAATGTCTCAGTTTAATGAGGTTGAGTACTTTTCATTTGAGCACGTATTTTTTTTCATTAGAGAATTATCTTTTTTCCTCACTTTTCTATTCATTATCTGTTTCTATTTTTATTACTGATTTTTCAGCACCCTTTATATATTGAGTGTCAATTTTTTGTCTAGTATGATACAGATATTTTCTTATTTGCTATTTCCTTTATTAGGCTGTGAACTTCTCCAGATTAAGGAATATAATAATGACTACCAATTTTCCAACATTTACTACATGTTAAGCAGTAAGCATTTTATATACATTACCTTCCTCAAATTTTGTGAGGATTAACACTTTCCTTATTACAGAAGCTAAGTTAGATTAAATAATTTGTTGAGAAAGATGCAGCTAATCTTAACTGGTGGAGCTTAGGAAAGGGACTTAGATTTGACTATAAAGTCTGTGATCTTAAACCAACATACTGTATTACTTCTTATATTTTATTAATAGCAATAGTATCTAGTATAGAGCGTAAGTAACATGTAGTATGCACATTATTCACGTGTGTT
>NW_007732057.1:93873-94931 GCF_000696425.1 Galeopterus variegatus | reverse complement strand
CCCCTTAGGAAGACATGTTTATGTGTTATTTTGTGGAGGGTTTTAAATATGTTAAATAAATTATATATGTATTTAATTATTTAAATATATGGATTTAAAGATTTATGTAAAAAGGCCAGTTATTAAGTATTTGGAAAAAATGAAATGAATTAGTCTATAACCTAACCCAGAAAAAATAATTGATTTTCTCAGTTATAATAAGTCACATAACATATAATTTACTTATTTAATAATTTTGAGATTCACTTCTCCCTCTCCAATATTTTATTATAAATTTTTAAGCATACCAGAAACATTGGAAAAGTTTGTGATGAGTACCCATATGTCCACCACTTAGATTCTACAGTTAATGTTTACTATACTTGATTTATCACATATCTTTCCATTTATTCATCCCTCTATCCATCCATAAATCTATCTAATTTTTAGTGCCTTCCAGAGTAATTTGCGGGTATCAGGACACTTTCTCTAAAATGTCAGAAAGCATACCTTTACCTAGAGTTCAGTTCTTTGTAAAATTTGGAAACAATAAAATATGTAAATTCTGAGTATATCAGAAGTTCCAGTAAATGGATACATCTTTGCATTCCATGCTTAAGATGTAGAACGTTGCCATCATGCTAGGGTCCTGTCCCTTCCCGGTAATAAATCACCATTGCTTTGATTTTTTTTTTTTTTTTGAGACCAGCCACACCGCGCTCAGCCAGTGAGCACACCGGTCATCCCTATATAGGANAAACATAGCTTACTATGCCTGCTCCAGACTTCATATAAACAGAAGCATACAGTATGTACTCTTTTGTACATAGACTTATTTCTCCCAGTATAATTTTGAAATTCATCCATGTTGTGACTTGTCTCATTTGTTCTTTTTTATTGCTGAGTTCATTACATGAATATACTAGGATTTGTTTTTCCTTTCTCCTGTTGATGATCATCTGGATTGTTGTTTTTGGCTCTTATGAATATAGCTGATATGAGCATTCTTGTATGTCCTTTTTATGGATGTTTCTTTTCACTTCTATTGGAGTGAAATTGGTAGGTCATACGGTAGGAAT
>NW_007732057.1:91448-91795 GCF_000696425.1 Galeopterus variegatus | reverse complement strand
TGTAAACCCTGACAGAAGTGATGAAATGTAATTGGTTTTCCTTAAATACGTAGGTACAGAATACATTTTTAAGGAAGGGGTTACTTTCTTTTCATCTTACTCAGGGTGTATTATATTCTTGCATTGTTGGCTTGCATCACTTGTTTTGGATGAATACATTTGTAGTATTTTCAGCAATATTATGTATGATTTCTTACTTGAAACAATAATTAAAACTCAATTCTTAAACTGTTTTAGTTTTGATTGCTTTTTTGTGTATTTAGTAAATAGTTGTATCTTTTAAACACATCACATTTTTATAAGAAACTACTGCCTTTGTTTTAAAGTAAAAGTATAAATCGCTTTTT
>NW_007732057.1:88837-89474 GCF_000696425.1 Galeopterus variegatus | reverse complement strand
TTTTTTTCAGGTGTTTGATTATATTTTGTATTACTTATGAAAATGAATCAAAAGATGACAGTTGGACTCTTACATAAGACTTCCTTATATGAGGTTAACCATTAAAACTTTTCAGGATAAACTATTTAAATGTAAATATTTTAGGTGAAAAGGGCAAGTACTGAGGTGTTTCAGTATAAATAGTGATGATCCAATAGAAGTAACATTCAGAAACTGTTTAATTTGCTTTTAATTAGCATAGAAGTAGTAAAGCAGTTACTCAAAACTTCCATTACTTAGAACAACAAAAAAATCTTGTTAGAAATAATGAAGTCTTCATTTGAAACTTCAACAAGATTGGTGTGAACAGGTCTGGGAATATTTTCTGCTAACAGTACAGAGAAGGATAAAAAAAAAAANTAGTGTTCTGTTTCCTTAGGCTATCCCAATATGGTTTTTATTGTAGTGAAAGTTACTGATATTATTTCTGATTGTTATCTTTATCCATAGTTGAAGGAAATGCTACATTTTACTTAGAAGATAGAGAATATAAAGATGAATTATTTAAAACTTGCTTTAAGATTCTCTGGTTAAGAATGCTTGTCATAGACATTTCAAAGATAATAACCTGCCTTACACAGTGAGTTTTTTTTTTTTT
>NW_007732057.1:86088-86667 GCF_000696425.1 Galeopterus variegatus | reverse complement strand
TTACTCATGTAATGGCTTCAGTGTCTGCCTCCTAAGTTCATTGAAATAACTAAGAGAAATGTTTCTGTGTTCAACTTGTCACATTTCTTGCCTCTCTTTTCCTCATCTGGAATGTAAAAATATTGTTTAATATTTCTACCTCACATGGCTATCTAGTGAAATCTGATAATAGCTTCTAGGGTTTAAAATTCACTTTTTCTGTAATTACCAAGTGACTTCTAGTTCCAGGGTGTGTGTGTGTGNAAAAAAAAGAAAACTTAAAACAATAGCATGGTAGCTTTGGTGAGATGTGACCGTGCTTATGTTACAAAATGAGAAGTAAGCTATTTTTATTTTTGAAAATTTTTTTAGAAAACTGATCTCTCTGCAAAATACTTACTGAATTTTGGCTTTAATTTTGGTTATATTATTCCTTGGTATTTATGGTGATGTATGTGGAATATTTAATTACATTGTTAATACTTAGAAATAATGTATTTTTTTCAACAATTATAGAAGTAAATTCAAAATAAGGGTTTGTGTGTGATTTAATGGACATAAGAAGCTGGAGAAAAATCTACTAGTTCTTCACATAGCTTA
>NW_007732057.1:83565-83976 GCF_000696425.1 Galeopterus variegatus | reverse complement strand
AAAAAACATTTTCTCAGTAAAGTTCATAGTTTAGTGACACTTAAAAAGTCTTGTTAATGCTAATGGAAGTGAAGAGATGTGAAGCAGGGAGAGTTGATTCCTGTTTACTGGAGTCTACTTTATAGCTGAAATGAAACAGACCTTAAAATTTCAAAAATTGGGTGTATTTTAAGTGAAAGATTATCTGCTATTGGTAGAGTGCCATGTAACTTATTTCGTCTTTTCACAGAGCTCCTTAATAAGCATTCATAGTCAGTTTCTGGCAGCATTAGAGTCACTGAAGGCATTCTGGGATGTTATGGATGAAATCGACGAGAAGACCTGGGTACTTGAGCCAGAAAAACCTACGCGGAGTGCAACAGCACGCAGAATTGTATTAGGTATGGAAGAAGAGGATTAGTGGGTTTTTTT
>NW_007732057.1:80836-81916 GCF_000696425.1 Galeopterus variegatus | reverse complement strand
TTTTTTTTTCCCTTCAGGCATTGATTTGCCTTCTTAGGACCAAGTTTTAAATTAATTGAAAAATTAGTTATTATAGCCATTCAGAAAGTACTTTCTGAAGCCATAGTAAATGACTTTGCTAAAGGCTAATAAGAAATTTGTGTTCATAGGAAAAAATGTGTTAACAAATGACGTTATAACTTTTTGAATTTTTATTTTTCTCATTGAATGCCTACAGTCATTTTTTTACTTTGACCTCTGACAGATTTGTAGTACTTGTATTTATATTGTTGCCAACCTTAGCAAAAGGCTTAGTTAATAGTGTGTAGAATTTATCAAGACATTTTTAGCAGAAAAATTAAATCCAAATAACAATTATATACCTTCAAAAAAAGTGCAGTAAAATTTCTGAATTTGTACTGTACTTGAGTACAGTTAAAATTTATCAAAGAATTTAGTGCCACATAGTTTTTTCTTAGATTCTGCACACTAGATTTTAGTTATTAAAAGAATAATTTCTAATTTAATATAAATTGAATCCTTTGTTAACTTACAAGAGAAAGCTTCACATGGAGCAAAAGAATTCAGAAAATGTTTCCATAAATTTTTAAAACTTGAATCTTAAACATACTTATTTTTACCATTTACTGTTTTTCTAGTCTTTTTACATTTGATCAAAGTTCTTTTCTATAAAATGTAATTTTTTCAAGAAATGCATGAAATTTAGAACATTACTCCTTAAACTTGTGACTTGTGATATTTTTTAAAGACCTCTATCACTCCATAGAAAATTTTTATTTAAACTTACTATAATAAAATTGACCAGAATCCTAATCTAAATTAATCATATTAATTTATGGATTGGTTACGTTTTGAAACTTGTGATCCCTGAATCTTTACCGACAATTATAATTTCAAAATTCTTTTGGTTAATCTGTATTTACCTTTATAAAAAAATTATTTATAAAATATTTGGTTAGTCTTTCCTTGGGTATATGAAGTAAGTAGCCTGACTGACACTCCTTTGTTTTTTTGTTAGTTTGTTTGATGAAGTGTTTTATTTCTGAAAACTTTAGTCATCTTTCATTCTAGGGAATAACG
>NW_007732057.1:79694-79913 GCF_000696425.1 Galeopterus variegatus | reverse complement strand
TGGAAAAATCTGTAAGTTTTATAAGTGCTTTGATATTCCAAACAGCATTGCATAATGAAATTTAAATGCTTTTCTAAGAGAAAAATAAGGCTGAATAGGGAGGGAATGGGAAGAATGTTATAACACAGATTTCTGAACTATGAGTAATAGTTACATCGAAGAACTTGTTAATCTTTGGTGGTAGTAAGTGTATTTTTTTCATGATTTTCAGAAGTGATT
>NW_007732057.1:76550-77546 GCF_000696425.1 Galeopterus variegatus | reverse complement strand
GTTTTCAGAGGCTTCCTTAATATCACGTCTTTACTTTTGTAATTACAGAGAGCAGCTGGTGCTATCTGCACTTTACCAATGGAGAATTTAGGGAGAGATGTCAATTAACCTTATATAATTTTTAAAAATCAACTGCTTCATGCTTGCAGTCAGTGGATTGAGAACTAACCTACTGTTAGTGATTAAGACCAGAATAAAGGCCTNAAAAAAAAAAATCTGTTTAGTCAATAGTAATCCCCTTTTTCATCATTAACTTCTTTTACCAGTTTACTTCTATTACTCAGTTCTTTACTGAGTGAAGAAATGTCTTAAAGTATCCAAGAAGGGGGAAATCTATCCAGAATATATTCATGGACTAGCTTATTAGTGCATAACAAATTAATGATACATTGGAATCTTTCTGAAAATATCTCGTTACCATAAAAACCCTATAGATTCATTCAAGTGGGAATGTGGCTGCAATAAAGTGAAAGGAAACTAGCAATTAGGTAGCACTTATTACTTTTCAGATTACATTTAAGTATAGAACAAGTGTGATAATCTTACCCTTGATATTGAATGCTTTTTGTGANAAAAATTATGTAATTGTATTTTCTCTAATTTCAGGATACTGCAAAAAGTTCATGGAAATTTTTTAGCAATATATTTACATGTTTAAAAACCATATTTATAAAAAAATTAATATCGTCTATATCTTTTTACCCACTCTTCCTTATTTCACCTTGTATATTTTAAACACATATGCTTACAAATATTTCTTTTCTTTTGGAGGATTTTACTATGGATTGTGGAATTTTTTATGCCTATCAACTTGATGGTGCCATTCCTGATCAAGTGTGCAATAATTCTCAATGTGGACAACCTTTCCATCAAATATGCTTATATGAGGTAAAAATAAAAATAACATAAGCAAGACTTTTTTCATCTAACACAACATAGGGGAAGTAAGTATATTTGAAATACACAGATTCTAAAATCTGTTTAGTCGGGCTGGCC
>NW_007732057.1:74112-74520 GCF_000696425.1 Galeopterus variegatus | reverse complement strand
AAGAGGACAAATCTTCTGGAATAGAAATATACACTCAAAAAGAAAGGAAATGATATTTGGAGTATCTGTAATTTGTAATCATGCTGACACTGCTCCTTTTCCTTTTTAAATCTTCAGTGGTTGAGAGGACTACTGACTAGTAGACAGAGCTTTAACATCATATTTGGTGAATGTCCATACTGTAGTAAGGTAAGCAAACTATTAATCATGTTTCATAAAATGTGCCTAACTTTTAGTTACTGTTTTAGATGATAGATATCTGTGTGGTAAAGTGAAAGGAAACTTATCTAAAACTTTTTGAAACATGTTATTTTCTGTATTTAAAAAATAGTAAGAAGATAAGGAAAATTTGTCTTGTAGAACTTATCAATAAAATTTTAATTTTCAAATTGCCTTTTTGATAAAAAA
>NW_007732057.1:71832-73634 GCF_000696425.1 Galeopterus variegatus | reverse complement strand
TTTTTTTTTAAAGCCAATTACCTTGAAAATGTCTGGGAGGAAACCCTGAAATAAGAATGTAACAATTTTTTGAAAATTATCAAAAGGATTTTATTTGACGTCTTCAGAGAAAATATAAAGCAAGAACTATTAACATCGAAAGGAAAAATATGATGGGGCCATAATAATACATATCTGCCTTTGTCTCTTCACTAAGAGTAAACTGGGAAATTGCAGGCCACCATCCCGAACGACTTTCTAAGTCTGTGACCCCCATACCAGTTGTGGAACTATATGTATACAAAGATAGAGATGTTGACTTATTGAGTTCATCTGGAGTGGTAAAATCTTGATGGGGTTCATAAAATGAATTTGGGAATTGCGTATAGCTGTATTTTTGTGGGAAACTCTTTACTTCATTAAGAAATTCTTGAGACTCCGGATACTTTTGTCTTTTCGTTGTGCTTTCCTATGGAAAAAATACATATATAGTTTTGTTAGATTTGAGTTAGCCAAGTATTTATTTTGTACTCTATAAGAATGCTAAATAAAACTGGTTACAGAATGAGGTCAAGTTTTTGTGTGTTTATTTTTCTGGTAAGTAATTTTTAGGTAAAGATCCTAAATTTTAAGACTTTATAAAGTCTTGTTAAATTTGAGTGGTTCTTCTAAAACATAAGTAGACCATCTCTTAATTTATAAAAATAGGATAGAATGTTAAAACTGAATTTTCTTGGTAAGACAATAATTAGAAAGCTTTTGGTCATTAATATAATGATTCTCAAACTTTTGTACAACATGGCAACTCAAATGATTGCTGCTATATACTGAGTAAAGGATGAGGCTGTACACCTCTAAAGAAAACTGCCTCAGGGCTGGATATTATATCACGTCTCTTGGAAAGCCATAGGTACAGACCAACCACTACAGACTGAATAGATATTAATATAAAACAGATTCACGGTTACTTATATGCAAGTTTCAGGTGCTACTTCAGTGTTTTTGCCATCACTCCGGTTGGCCAAAACCCCAGGAATCAAAGGCTGGCCGGTTAGCTCACTTGGTTAGAGGGTGGTGCTGATAACATCAAGGATCCCTATACAGTGGCCAGCCACCAAAACAAAACCCCAGGAATCAGTTTTCTATTCACCACTTAACTGGCTGAAAGTCAAGTTGGCCCATTTCTGCTTCACTTTGGTGACCTCTGGCATGCCCACTCCTTGTACTATTTTTTAAATAACTTAGATGAGGAGAAATTTATAAAACAAAGTAAAATACTTTAATCTTCATTGTTAGTTTCATCCAGAAACATCTGATGTAATATCATTCTTCAGAATAGCTACCCTCTCAAACTCTATACTGCCACCCTTCAAATAGCCCCTTTTTAAAATCCCCCCAAAAAGTCACTTTCATGACGCAGAGTTTTAGAATGTTAAAAAGGATTCTTACATAAGACACATAAAAGAAAGATCTTTTGAAGCCTCTTTAGCTTTAAATTACTTGGGAGTTAGATAACTATAAACTACTCTATACTCTCATACTCACACTTAGTGCAATTTTCCTAAAGTTTTGTCAGCTTTTTTCACTAATGGCAAGAAAAGTGAATAATTATTCCAGTGGGCCCATAAAGCATTCTCCCACAAAGAAAAAGAAGTATGCCATCAAGTCATATTTCTAAATTCTGAGAACCACTGGTAAGCTAACTGAAGCAGCATTTACATATAATTTATACATGGAAGTGGGAGATATCTCCACCTAGGTAAGAAGTCAAGCTGCTAAGATTTCAAGAAGTGTCTACTTAGTAATCTATACACCTAGTCTCT
>NW_007732057.1:70062-71151 GCF_000696425.1 Galeopterus variegatus | reverse complement strand
TCTCTGCAAGCAACAACAAATGACATCAAATGGGAAGGCACTCGAAGAATTAACCATCCACTGTCTTAGTTACACTGAGAGGTCTGATTGGGAAAGAGTCTATAACAGGAGTTGGCAAAATTTGGCTCATGGGCCATTTGCCTGTTTTGTGAACAAAACAGCCACACTCATCTGTTTATGTCTGGTTTATGGCATTGTTTTTCTAACATCAGAAAGCATACAGACCATTTTGGGATCTTGTTAAAATGCAGGTCTCATTCTGAAGGTCTGGGTGAAATCTGAGATTCTTTGTTTGTTTCTACAAAGTTCCAGGTGATGCCCGTAGAGCTGGTTTGCACACCACAATTTGGAATAGCAAGGGCTTAAATGCAATAATCTGTTCTGCTAGAGCACTGGTTCTCAAACTGGGATGGTTTTTGCCCCACAGAGGACATCAGGCAGTTTCTGGAGACATTTTGGGTTATCACAACTGAGAGGAGGTCCTATTGGCATCTAGTGGATAAACACCAGGAATGCTTCTAAAACATCCTACAACAGACAGGACAGTCCCCTCATCCCCAAACAACTAATAACCCAGCCCAAAATACTAATAGTGCTGCCATTAAGAAACCCTGCATTAGAACAGTTATTAACCTTGAATGCACATTAGAATCAACTGAGAAGCTATGAAAAATATCAATGCCACTTCTGGTTACAAGTAATGGTATCAGACCTCCCCTCCTTCTGTAAAAGCCCATGAAATAAAATCAAAACAATAAAATTAGACAAAAATCAAAACAATAAAATATATGAAGCAACTTATCAGGCATCTAAAACAAACAAGGCTATAATACTTGAGGAAAAGAAAATAATCCAGATCTCAGAAAGGCCACAATTTAAGATATTTACTATAGACCAGACCAAAAAAGCCTAAACAGAAGTCATGACATGATGAAGTTGAACCAACAATAAATTCACTGCCAGAACAAAATTCAAAACTCTTTAAAGGAATACAGTAAAACCTGGAGTCTATAGACAATAGCATCCACAATGTTCAGCACACAAAATGTTACTACACGAGACACAAAAATGTATCCCATAACCAGGGGG
>NW_007732057.1:67974-68898 GCF_000696425.1 Galeopterus variegatus | reverse complement strand
AAAAAAATTGATGAAATCATAGCTAAAAAATTTTCCAATCTGATGACAAATATCAACTCATGGATAAAAGCAGCTCAATGAACCCAAGGCACAATACAAAGGGAACCATCCCTAGAAAACCAAAGATAAAAAGCAAATATTAAAAGCAGCCAGAAACAGATACATTATACGAGATACCTCAAAAAGTTCATGGAAAAATAGAATTAAAAGGTAACACAAATCTTTCCATCAACTTTGAAGTATCCTCATACATAAGGTCAATCATAGGAATAATTGCTAACATCTCATCATAAAAAAGCACACCCAGGAAGGCAGGAAAACACATCTTTATAAAGTTCTGAAACAAAAAATTCCATACCCAATGAAGCCTTCACAGTGAAATTGAGAGGCAACTAGTTTGAGACAAGACAGTGCATTCCGGCCTATTCCTCCTGTTAATTATTACATTTAAAGACTGGACAAAAATCAACTATTAGAGTACCCTGAAAGTTGTAGAAAAGGAGGCAGACTGGCTAGGGACTTCAGGACACAATGAAGGACCTAGCCACGAATCCCCAAGCCCCTTTCATTTTGGTGCCTCCTATGTATCCTGACCTAGGCCATAAAGCATACTACGATCTGGAAACGACAATATTCTGAGATGGAGAAAGGCCGAAGAAAAGCCTCCTCTCTTCTAACTAATGGAACTGAGGGAGGGCAGGTCTATAGAATAGAACACTTTTGACTATGCCTGTTCTACTCTGGGTGAACACCATGAAAGAAGCTTCACCTCTCCCACTTCCCACCAGGTGCTGTGGAAACTGGGATGGAGCCCCATCAACTATTACCACCTTACACTAACTAGGGAGCACATCTACCTCTCCTTATCAGACAAGAGGTGAGAGAATTAGTTCCCAGGAAATCTACACTACACTGAATGTTAAA
>NW_007732057.1:65581-66366 GCF_000696425.1 Galeopterus variegatus | reverse complement strand
AAAAAAAAATGGGACAAAAACAAAGGAAAGAACAAGACTGTAGATTAAACTCAGCTATCTCAACAATTACATTAAATGGAAATGGAGCAATTAATAGACTGTGTTTGTCAGATTTTATAAAAAAGCAAGACTCAGCTATATGTTATTTACAAAAGCACACACAAAGACAAAAATGGATTAGACAAAAATGGATTAAACAAAACGGTGGAAAAGAATACACAGTGTAAATACTAATCATAGGAAGGGTGGAATTGTTAAAATCAGACAAAATAGAATCAAGACAGAAATAATTAACAGACATAAAGATGTTTTATATAATAAATAGGACAGTATACCAAGGAGACATAAGTGCTAAATCTGTATGCACCTAACAACAAAGCATGAAAATCCATGAATCAAAAACCTATAGACTAAAGGGAGAAGTGGACTAATTCACAATTATAGTTGGAAATTTTAACATTCCTTTGTCATTAAGTGATAAAACACGAGAACAAAATAAAACAGGATATAGAAGATTTGAAAAATATTATCAAACAATTTAACCTAATTAACATTTAAAGAACAGAATACAACATTCTTTAGAAGTACACAAGGAACATTTACCAAGACAGGCCTTCTGCTAGGCAATAAAACAAGTTTCAATTAATTTTAAAGGATTGCAGTACTACAGGGTATGTTCTGATGGCAACTAAATTTAAAATGGATAACAAGATATACGGCATATCTCAAAAGTATTTAGGAATTAAATAACATGCTTCTAAATAACCCATGGGTCAAAGAATAAG
>NW_007732057.1:63477-63932 GCF_000696425.1 Galeopterus variegatus | reverse complement strand
TAACGACCCTGAAAACAAGACCATACAAAATATCACGAGGAAAGAAAATTATAGACCAATATCTCTCATCAATGTAGATATAAAAATCTTTAATGGAATTGAAATTCAGTAGCAATTAAGTTGAAATTCGGCAAACTAAATTCAGTAGGATAACACATCATGAGTAAATGGGGTTTATCCCAGAAATAAAAGGTTGATTTTACATTGAAAATCAACATAATTCATCATATTAGTAAAGGAGAAAAATCTTATGATCATTTCAAAAGATGTAAAAAAACAATCTCATTCATGATTTAAATTTATTTTTCAACAAACGACAAATACAACAAAATTTCCTCAGCCTGATAAAGGGCATTTAGGGAAAACTCACAGCTAACTTAACGGTGAAAAAATAACTGCTTTCCCCCTAAGATCAGGAATAAGGAAAGGATGTCTACTCTCACAACTTCTATTCA
>NW_007732057.1:61036-62068 GCF_000696425.1 Galeopterus variegatus | reverse complement strand
GTGTGTGTGTGTGTGTGTAAATTTACAAGCTGGTTCCTAAATTTTATCGAGGGAAACAGAACCTAAAATGCTAAGCCCTTTTTGAAAGAAAAGGACTGAAGGACTTATACTCTTAATTTCAAAACTTGCTGTAAAGCTACAGTAACTGACGTAGTGTGATGTAAGGACAAACAGAATGGAAGAAAATGGAGAGTCCAGAAATAGCCCACATTTATACGGTTAGCCAACTTTTGAAAAAGGCTCCAAAGAAATTCAATTAGGAAAGGAAAAATCTTTTCAACAAACGATGTTGTCACAACTGGCTAGCTATATGGAAAAGAATGAATGTCAACCCCTACCTCACACTATATATGAGAAGTGATTTTGAGATGGCTCATAGACCCAACAATAAAAGCTATAACTATATGCCTTCTAAAAGAATATATAGCAAAATAACTTTGTGACTTTGAGCTAAGCAAAGATTTCTTAGGTTTCTTTACAGAGAAAAAAGTATTAAAGAAAAAAAAATTGATAAACTGAACTTCAAGTAAAAACAACAAATAATAGAAAAAGCTTCTGCTCATTGAAGACACTATTAAGTAACTGACTCGCTGGCCACACACTCAGGGAGGATATCTACAATACAGATATCTGACAGAGGACTTGTATATAAAAATATAAAGGACTCCTACAGCTCAATATTAAAAAGACAAATATCTAAATAAAAATGGGTCAGAATACTTGACAAATAAAAATAAGTCAGACATTTCACAAGAGAATATATATGAATGGCCAGTAAATACATTAAAAAGTGCTCAAAGTTATTAATCATTGGGTAAATGATAATTGGAACCATCATGAGATACTAGTACACATGTTAGAATGGCTAAAATTAAAAAGACTGACTAAACCAAATGTTGGGGAAGAAGTGGAATGGCCAGAACTCTCGTACATGACTAGTGGGAGTATAAAATGGTTCACTTTCAAGAATTATTAGCTTTTTATAAAATTGAACATACATTTGCCCTATGGCCTAGCAATTCCAAGTCTTAG
>NW_007732057.1:58876-59549 GCF_000696425.1 Galeopterus variegatus | reverse complement strand
GATATACCAATTTTTCTTGTGGAGAGGGTATAGAAGGTGGAGGTATTAAATTATCCTGTCTCATATTGTAAACTACTTCAAATCATTTGGGGGAAATGATGGTATATTATAAATCATATAAAATGTTGGCCATTTTGAACAAATTAAATATTTTTTCACTGCAGATACAAACACATTGTATGCTTCTACTTCTCGTCAAAAAAGGTTAGATTAGGAAACATTTTTACTGTTGCTTGAATGAGTCATCTGCTAAAGGTGAGTCACTATCCACCCAAATGATTGCATGATGTAAAAAATACATCACTTAAAAATACAACCATATTGATAGGGAAACACTTCACTTATATTTGATTATAAGGTTTAGACCCGAGGAACCGATGTGAAAGTACTGAATATGTTAGGAGTCCCTAATGGATCATAGATGGCACAAGAAATTTAAGTACACTTCACTACATTCTTAGGGTAAAGAAAGTAATTAGATCTGTATGTAAATAAGCTCACTGCTATTCTGTTTCTATGATAACTGGTGTCAGCTGCTTTGATTTTATCAGCTGGACAGGATATTTTCTGTCCCTTCCAATTTAAGAAAACCATACAACCTTGGTCCTCAGAAGAAAATAAAATGTCTTTATTCCCAAAGGGCATATTCTAATGTAACATTAAGGAGAAAAAA
>NW_007732057.1:53537-57708 GCF_000696425.1 Galeopterus variegatus | reverse complement strand
TGATGTTGCTTACTTTTTGTGCAGGTAGTTTAACTTTTGAGCAAGATGAATAACAGTTCATGTCATCTAATACCGTGTACCAGTACCAAAGGTTAAGTTCTACAACACACTTGCTGTCTCTAAGCTTTCTTTTTCACACCATGGTGATATCTGGGGGATGACTGATTCTCAATAACCTTGAAGTAAACATGGAAATAGAAGGGCAGATCCCACAATATAGCTGAAAGATTGAAAGCTACAGTGAAGGTCCTTACGTGAAGTATTTGTTCAGCAGCTTCATGTTTACAGCAGCTGAAACTGCCATCACCTTTTTTCATGGGTTAAATAGGGAGCACAAGATAGGAACAGCCCAAGGGAAATAATGGAGTAGCCAGTGCCAAAACAGAGAATGAATTACATTGGCTGGGCAAGCAGAGCCTTCATTTGTAATCTCTCAGTTTTTAGCTTCTGTTGCCAAGTGTGTTCACTGATTCCCTTTAAAATATGCTGGTGTTCTGTGGCTCGGTCTAAGTTGTAACAACACCAATTTTTATTACCCCATCCTCCCAGATCTCAGCTTACCAAAGGATAGCAAAGCCGCTCCCTTCAGTAACCTGCAAATTGAAAATGTTTCCTAATCACTCAGGAGTTCTTTATTTCCACCATTCAGTCCTCTCAAACTGCTGGGAAAATGGATGTGTAATGGACCACTCTTCCCCTGACGTCATCTTGGTGATAAATGTATATCAAAGCACTAGTGTGAAACATAGGGTCTCCCAAGGTTGCTGCACAGTTTCTTCCTATTAAAGCACTGACCAATTACTGTAAAAATGTGTTCTGTTATGAAGGAGATTAGTTGAGATTCCCAACTCCAAGTTTTACTGAAATGTAATAAATTATATATATTTAAGGTGTACAATGTGATATTTTGCTATACGTATACACTATAAAATGATTACCACTATCAAGTTAATTAACACATCCATCACCTCACATTGTCACCATTTTTTTTGTGAGAAGACTTAAGATCTACTAAGTAGATTTCAAGTGTATAATACAATATTATTAACTACAGTCACTGTGCTGTACACTAGATGCCCATAACTTACTCATCTTATAACTGAAAGTTTATACCCTTTGATCATCTTTCCAGTTATCCCAACCCCTAGGTCCTTGAAACCACCATTCTACTCTCTACTTTCTATGAGTTTGACATTTCTAGATTTCTCACATAGGTGAGATCATATAGTATTTGTATTTCTGTGTCTGGCTTATTTCACCTAGCATAACGTCCTCCAGGTTCATCCATCCACGTTGTCGCAAATGGCAAGATTTTTCACTCTTCTTTATGGCTGAATAATATTCCATTGTATATATATACACCACATTTTTTTGTCCATTCATTTGATGATGAATATTTAGTTTGTTTCCATATCTTGACTATTGTGAGCAATACTGCAATGAACATGGGGTGCCTGCACGGTATCTCTTCAACATACTGATTTCATTTCCTCTGGATATATAACGAGAAGTGGGATTGCTGGATTGTGCGGTAGTTCTATTTTTAGCTGAGATATTATTGAGGGTGCCTCCTAATTGGTAGGCACTTTAGGTATAAGTTTTTGCCCTGGGAGCCTCTGATATATTGTTTATATCTGGCATAATATATTCTGTCCTCTGAGAGGCCTCAGAAAGCCTGGATGATATTTCCTGGATCTGCTGGCAGTTGGATAGATTGCACAGCCATGGGCACTTCCAGCTTATAAAATGATACTCAGTTTATAAGAAATTTCTATTTCTAGGAGAACTCTTAAAATGGTACGACTGAAGTGGGATGATAATGTTTAATTCTTAATTGTGAACAGAGTGAAACTTTCTTGTTATCAAAGATATAAAAGTAAATATAGGCAACACTCCAGGCATCCCATATTATCAAATAGAAGGATACTATCCAAATGTGTCATTTTCAAGAAAGTAGCTATTCAAATGAGTAGTTTTTATTTAATTTTCCATTGGAACTTCACACTGTTCTATAAAATCAGGAATACTTTTGGACTCCTAAAAATTAATAAACTGAAAATGTGTTTGTAATTCAGAATCTGTATTCTACTTGCCTTATATACAGAAAATAAATAGGAAGACAAGTTCAGAGAGTTATTTGAGAATGAAAGCTCAGGAATATTACTGCTACCTATAATAATATATCACCCCTGGATTTGCTGTGGGGACCTCAGATTTAGGGGGAATGAAAGAACAAACTTCTATTGTCTAAAAGGTAGAATGGCTTGAACATTTTAGCTCTGACATACAGCTACTCATCTGCCTAGGAAAAGCATTTAGGAAGAGTAAGTGGCTCATTATGCCCAAGTGTCTACTCTATTACAATATGGATTCAGGCACCATACTAAGGAGGGAGACACTGATAAACTGATAAAAGGATCCACTGACTCTTGAAGAAGTAGCTTATTCAGGGGTTTGAATTGGGGCCTTTAATAATGCTATTTTCCAACTTGGCTTTAACATTCTCATCTGGGAATTCTAGAGCTTTAGCTCACTTCAGTAAGCATTCTTACTGAAATATGGTTTCCTTCAGTGAATTTTGGACATTAAATCCCAGTGGTGGCATAAATACACTGTGGTGGCCCTGATGAAGAAGTCTTCTAATTTGATTGACAGTACTACCTCAGGAGGCACCAGAACTATTAGCCAGTGACTTCAACTATACATACCATCATTTTAATTGAGGCAAATAGCCAAAAAGTTTACTTTTCAAGAAAAATGATCCGTATCTCTACTGTCTTGACAAAAATTCATTTCCAGTTCAACTCTAGTAATAGTATTTGAGGACTTCAAGAGGAAAGCTCAGTTTACAGGGAACAGTTTATGATGCCTAGTAAAATCAAGTATTAGAAAAATATCTCATTTTTCTTTTGTAAAAAGTTGTAAGTTTGCTGAGATTCTTATGGTAATGTACTACTTTCTAATACCTAATCCAAAACATATTTTGTTAATACTACCAAATTAACATTTATGTAAAATAAAGTCATTAATAAATAAATATTGATCTGCTGTGAAATATATCCCCAAATTATCTTACTGCTTATACATCCAGGCTGACCACATTAACAGAAATGAACTAAGGTCTTAAAAATGCATATTATGTTTTTTTTTTAAACTCATAATCAGAGTACTCTAATCTAAAGGAAGGAACAAAATATTTTTGATGGAGGCTCATTGGAAAAAATGCTTTATGTTCTATTCTTAAAAAATGGTTTCACAACAAACGCCCTTTAAATTTGATGAAACTGAGAATTCTGGTAGGTAATAATTAGAATTTTATATCAGAATATATAGCTGTCAGTTTTTAAAATGGCTTCTTTTATATTTCAATTAAGTTTATGAAACTGAAAAACTACAAAAAGAAAAAAAATCTACTTAAATTAGTGTAGATTAAGTGGTGACCATTATTGCAAGGGAAATACTATGTCAAGGAAATTGTTCTTTGTTTTGGAGCAAAAGTGATAAAAACACAAAAGTCAATAAAACTTAAAATAAGTCTCAGTAATTACCAAGATCAAAATCCAGTGGCTTTTTAAATTAAACATGAACTTTTGTTCTGCCTTCTGCAATAAGTAAATAGTGCTGACAATTGGTTTGTGAGGCACTTGCTACAATAAAATGTAATTGTATCATGAGAGAAAGGTGACAATCAGGAGATCATGAAAAAATTACATATTCTCACTGATAGTTAATTAGCCATGCAAAACCTCCTCAAACAGATATTCTCTTCTATTAGGAATGATTACTATGCAGGCCTACAGATGTCAATACCACAGTCATTCAAATACTTCTTTTCCTACTAATTGAAGGTTGTAAAGCTCTGGTGCCAAGGTTTTGCTTCCAAAGAGCTAATTTATGACTAGAAGGATATTTTATGTCTTCAGTTGCAGCAGCTACAAAATTCAGCAAATCAGAACCATCTGTGCACTGATACTTGACTCACCATTCATGTAGCAGCCTATCAGTCACATTAGTTTGCATCCTGCATTCTTGGCTCATGAATACTTGTGATGATCCAAAGTTCATAAGAAATATTAAAAATAAATGGCATCCTGACCCTACCTTACTGTACACCCATCAGGAAAAAAATGCCCTCCATGTTTTTTTTTTTTTTTTTTTTTTTTACATTTGG
>NW_007732057.1:51554-52803 GCF_000696425.1 Galeopterus variegatus | reverse complement strand
AAAGGAGGAGGTGTCACCTTAGTTATATCTCCATGATACCAGTGACTGCTTTTTTTTTTTTAATAGTACACAGTAGTCCATAGAATTTCTCTAAGAAGTGATAGGTCAAAAGAACTTTCAACAAACTTTCTTGGTGCTGAGTTAGGGGAAACAGGAATTAAACATAATAAGAAACTGAGTTGTCAGACTCATTTTAAGACTTAAAACAACTTCATTTGACAGAAAGCTTCACAGAAGGTAATCATAGGATCCCAGGATTTACATTACTTACTTTTTGACTGATTGCAGTACACACGTTTACACTCTGTCCTTTACTAGAAAATTCCAGTGGTCCTAAGGGTATTCCACTTGGGTTCAGAATTTTCTTGAGCATTTTATAGTTTGGCTTTTCATCATAGGCTAAACTATGAACATGTTCCAAAAATTGGGCTATTTCACCTGTGAAGTATTAAGTTTTTTACATGTCATTCATAATTGGCAAGAATTATCAAGACTCTAATCTCAAAATCTTCTATTCTGTCTCTTACACACACATACATGCATGCGTGTGCGCACACTCACATCCTGAAGAAGCTAAAGATGAGCAATTCAACAAAAAGCACTTTTTAAATGATTTTCAAAAATGACTGAAATACAGTGACCTACAGGTTTGACAAGATGGGACAACATTATTTTTTACATATCTTTGCTGATATGTATACAATTCACTTATGGGAAGAAGTAAATTTTAATAATTATAGTTATTAATCTCGATTTATGAGATGCAGCTACTACTAAGGACTGCATAAATAACAATAATAGATCAGACATGCCTCATGCCTTTTTTTATGTTGAATTTTTAAAAATTCAGTTAAAATAAGTGTTACTTATTATAAGCCTCCTTACTTCAAAGGAAAAAAAATCATTGCACATTTTAATTAAGGCTTTGACTTTGGGATTGTAACAGTATATTTAGAAATGACCTTAAATTTCATATCTTAGCTGTGATTGATTTTGGAATGCAGCTAACCTCCCTCAAGCCCTCCATACTTAGCTAGCCCGGTGCATTCACAGCAGTATTTTTGACTTTAGAGCAGTAAAAAGAAGACTTGCTACCTTTTATTTTTTTCTCTAACATAAAATAATGTTTCACTAGAACTACATAGTAAACCTCCCCCTCCCAAAAAATGTTCAAACTACCAACTTTTCTTTCTCTTTTTTTGGCAGCTGGCCAGTACAGGCATCCAAACCTTGACCTTGGTGCTACAAT
>NW_007732057.1:20535-51515 GCF_000696425.1 Galeopterus variegatus | reverse complement strand
CAGCAGTATTTTTGACTTTAGAGCAGTAAAAAGAAGACTTGCTACCTTTTATTTTTTTCTCTTAACATAAAATAATGTTTCACTAGAACTACATAGTAAACCTCCCCCTCCCCAAAAATGTTCAAACTACCAACTTTTCTTTCTCTTTTTTTGGCAGCTGGCCAGTACAGGCATCCAAACCTTGACCTTGGTGCTACAACGCTGGGCTCTAACTGGCCAGCCCTCAACTTTTAAATACAAGTAGAATTAGTAACCAAAAGTTATGAATATAGCTGCGTTAAAATGTTTGTAGTTTGCATTTTTGTTTCAAGTGAAGGTTCAATCTAAAATTGGGACAGAAGTAGTGATAATATCGTACATTACTTTAAAATGCCATGTTTTCACCTGTTCACAGAGATGTTTAGGCATAACTTTCCCCTTCAAAAACGTATTACTGACCCAGACACAAGTACTTCTTACTTTCTCTCTCAGTTCTTTATATCCTATGGTGGGAAAGTCTGGGAAGCTTCATGGGTTGACAGGAGTGGCTTCCTAGTAATCCTTCACTTCCCGTCCAGGCCCACCTCCATTCAAGTGGAGAACTGCAGAGGCACTGGGTTTTACTCCCTACAGGGAAAAATTCCAAAGGGAATAGCCATCATCCCTTTCTCCCTGTTAAAGTCAGAGTGACCATTTTACACCATCTAGAACAGAGCTGTTTTCTAGGAACATGAAGCTAATGTGATTAAAATGAGATCTCTTTGCCTCCCCCCCCCCCCCCTATCATCCCTTTCTCCCTGTTAAAGTCAGAGTGACCATTTTACACCATCTAGAACAGAGCTGTTTTCTAGGAACATGAAGCTAATGTGATTAAAATGAGATCTCTTTGCCCCCCCCCCCCCCCACTGGGGATACCAGAGCAATTATGAACCTACTTTTTTCCCCTCTAATTTATGATATATCAAATTCTGTTTCTAGCATTCAGCCAACTAGATCTCTGTTAACTAGCAAGTGCTGCTGCTTTATCACCACATTTATAACTGGTATTTTCTGGGCCCCTTATTGGGGCATCCAATTCCTGACTGGATGATCAAAAAGGAAAAGAGATTACAGTACATTTGCTACCATTTTAATACAAAAATTCTGTTGTTTTATGGTCCTTTGAAGGTTAGTAAGCAAAGTTTAGTATATATTGCAATTCCATTAACCAGAATATCTCCAACAGAGAAGAGAGCTGAATAGGTTAGGAACAAATCACTGTTACAAGACAATGGAAACCTCCTGGCACTTTACCAACTGATAGCAGCTGTGCTGCAAAGCCTTCATGGGACTGGGGTTTGGAAAAATGAGGTAGGAGAGGAAAAAAATGAAAAGAGCCATCTCCATTGTAAATTTATTATTACAAACCTGAAGCTTACACTATTGTGATGTAGTACTGGTTAAAATGTTAGCCTCTCAAGATCTGGATTTATTATATTAAGTACATTTTTTAATTTACTAGCATATTTCCAGGGCTATAAAACAAAATGCTTTGAGTAGTATGAAATTATGATATTCTTGAATTATCTGCTTTTTAAGCTAGTGAAATATTAAGTATCATTACTATAATTTCAAGAGATAGAAACTTTTGAAACTACTGTCATTACACTGAGTCGTACATGAATGCTACAAACTTCCTGGCTGTTTTATTTTATAAAATGTCCTAGTAAAAAAACTTGTAAATCAGATTCTTTAATTTTCATCATTGCGCTTCTCCTAAGCACAATCTCCGAACTTAAAAGATTTTCACCTAATATTAAAGTTTCAGCACTTTGTGCTTTAGAAATAGAAATCTGCATTTTATAAACAATAGTATAGACTCAAATGGTGTGTACTATGAGGAATCATGTGTGCCTCCCACCTAGATTTCTTGTATGACTCATATCTTCTTAACTTATATCTAACAGGGACGACCCTGTGGCTCACTCGGGAGAGTGTGGCGCTGGCAGCGCTGAGGCCGCGGGTTCATATCCTATATAGAGATGGCCGGTGCGCTCACTGGCTGAGTGTGGTGCTGACAACACCGTGCCAAGGGTTGCCATCCCCTTACAGGTCAAAAAACAAAACAAAACAAAACAAAAAATTATATCTAACAACAGAAATATCACAGAATATACACTGTCCCATGAGCATTTATCTTGTACAATGCAGCGCACCTGGGCTTTCTTTTCTAATCCTAAACTGAACAGTTACCTTTTCTGCAGGAGGGACAAGAAAGGTAAGGAAGAAAAGAATTAAAAAAAGAAATCACATCTCCCCATCTCTCTTTCTGTCCCACTGAGCAAAACATAAACCATATTATTTGATAAAAATGTCAAAAAGAGTACTGTCGTTTTGACCAAGTTATTTAATGCAGTTATAAAAACAAAACTTTCATCTTCCAACCCATCTCCCCAAATAAGAATCTCTTCTGTTTGAGCCCCTCCATCAGAAGAAAAGTACTACAGAAAGGGGAAAGCAGAAGACTCACATGGGGACAGACTTATGGGAATCAAGAAATGGAGGTGGGAAGTAGATCTGGTTAGTTCCTTTTTTGTTTCCCATGCAAATGAAAATTTTCATTTCTAGTCAAAAGACTGTGAATGTAAGTTTACAATCACAACCCTACTTTTCAGCTCTTCAGATGGAAACTGATGCTATTTGACCTTAGTTAGAGGGTCAGTGTACACATCCACTTTCAAAAGTCAGCTAAAAGCTAACTCTGAGATTGCCCAGTGTTTAAATAGAGAACAAGATTTACTCTGAGAAAAAGCAAACGTGACAGCAGGAGCTGGCTCTTTTCTATAAGATGATCTTATATTTAACTCAATTGTTAAATTAGTGCAGAATAATATGTCATGCATGCATATACAAATGACAGGAACTTGGGTAATCTGAATTGACTTACTATTTTATATTGATATTATTGTCAGTTAAAGAATTCCAAAAAAGTCTGTACTAACTTGAAAGAGACAACTATTTATGAAATATATCTCCAAATCCCAAGAAGAAAAAATGTTTGCTGGCTGTTCAGTAACAGTGTAACTCAGGTGTAAACAGCATTCAAGTATTTAATAACGTGGCTTTTTAAATTATTGCCTGAAAGCAGTCCTTCCTTAGGTCAACTTTATCTTCTTTCATCAATATATAGAGGAATAAAAATAGGAAGTTTCAACTCTAGAAATACAAGATGCAGTTAACTGTTAAATCTATGCATGAGTCTCTAAATAGGTATCTTTAAAAAATGCTATCAGCAAAGCCTAGAACTTCAGCTAAATATCTTCTAATAGGGTTCTTGTGTTGTAATGTCAAAGATGATCTAAACATTTTCTTCTTTAGCAACCTATCTGTAACCCTGAAGAGTTTCTTCCCACCCTGATGGGAACAGGAGTGGGCAGATTAAGCAAAGGCTACAAAAAAGAGAAGGTAGAAGTTATCATTTGACTCACAGCAACTGTTTCCAGAAGGAGCCCATTTAAGCACTGACTCAGGGAGCTCATCCAACAGGCTAAAACAAAATAGAGTAACACAATGAATTTGTTTTCAATCCTTTGATTCATATTGTTTTGATTAGAAAACAACTCTAATTCTGTGTCAGAAGGTTACCAAAATTGTGACTTTCAATCCTTTTTTTTTTTTTTCCCCACCCACTTGTAATGAATGGGAAGGTAGGTAGAAGTGGGGGTCAATTCCCATTGACCAAATTTATGTCAATCGCCTAGAAACTAAACAATGTAGAATAATAGTATAAATGACTTAACTCAAAGTTTGCACATGTAGAAATGCAAAGTAGGGATATTTGTCGTTTTTTTCTTTAAAAAATTGTATCCGGATTTTCAGGATATTTTTCCTCAGGTATTTACCATTGGAGAGGTGTAAACTATTCAAACATTTAGGTATATTGTTCTCCTTTGACCAGTGTTTTATGTTATCCTATGACTAAATAGGTTAACAAGAAATACCAAAAAAACCCTAAAAAACCATTGTAAATACTTTCTAGTGTTTTAGACTGAAAAAGTACAATTCTCTTAAGTTGCTTTAGCCACAAACATACAAACATTCAACTAAAATGACTGACATCAGTGAGTGATTCACAAACTCATACACAGGCAGAACAGCAAAAATAAGTGCACTGATCTAATATAACCCTATGTCAGGGAAATAAAGGGCATAAGGGAGATAAAGTGTTATGGAAGAATATGCAGTCATGCCCTTATGTGGAAATTCAGTGTTATACCTTCTCAGCAAGTTGAATAAATTATGATTATGTATTATATACTATATGAAGTCTGAATATGTCTACAGTTTATCTAAATTTTAACTTCATAATATGATATTAGCTTTACTGGTCTATAGGTTTACATTATTAAATCAAAATGAAGATATTAACATATGTAGTAAGAGTCCCCAAAATGTAAATGGAGGTTATGTTTATTAGCATTATATTTTATTATTTAATATGATACCCTATTATTATACATGACTATACATATGTAGATATGTTCATTATAGTTACCTATAACAAATGCATCTATACATGCATATAATACAAGACTAAAACAAACCATTTAAGTAAGTCTTATTAAAAGAAAAACATACAGATAATCATTAGAATTAAAACTCTAGCCTTTTAAATAAAGTACATTATACAAATTATGCAAACTGAGTTAGAAAATTGGATACCAAAACTGCTTATATGTCTATTACTGTGCTTTGACTTGACCCATCCCATGAAAAATGTCAGTAACCTGAAGGTAAATATGGACATATCAATCACTGCAGTAAATAACTGATTAGATCATTCTAATACTGACTAATATTGAAATCTAATATTAATCTACTATGAACATATAAATGTGTTAGTTTTGGGTAAGGAACTAGGATAATCAAGATTTAAGTGGAGAAATATTTCACATAATATGTCAGTATTTACAAATGTAATCGGAATTATTCTGATTCAGCAAGGTAGCCTTTCTATTAAGAACTGATGGGCTGAGCCCATGGCGCACTCGGGAGAGTGCAGTGCTGGGAGTGCAGGAGTGCTCCCGCCGCGGGTTCAGATCCTATATAGGGATGGCCGGTGTGGCCGGTCACAAAAAGGACAAAAAAAAAAAGTGGCGCACTCGGGAGAGTGCGGCGCTGGGAGTGCAGGAGCGCTCCCGCCGTGGGTTCAGATCCTATATAGGGATGGCCGGTGTGGCCGGTCACAAAAAGGACAAAAAAAAAAAAAAAAAGAACTAAAAAAAAAAAAGAACTGATGCCACACTAAATTTGAAGATTGAAGTCTATGGATCAGTCACCCCTCCACCTCCCATTTTTGTACACTTCTGTTGTGACATGTCCTACTTAAAACTTAGCTGCCTTTTTCAACTGTGACATTGTATCTGTGGATAGCTACTGTTGAGCATATCTTGGTCCATAACAGAAAACTGGCTATTCTGTGCTACATTTAATTGACTTTTTCCTAGGCCTGATCAGTGAGAGAACGTGAAACAGTAACACATTCAGTTCTTACTCTGACGTAATTCTTATGCTAACAGAATCTAGGTGATAAAAACTGAATGTGGAATATTAAAAATGTTTATGTGGCTGCAAGATTATTTCAGATAAACAGCTCATATAATAAATTGGCTTGTTTCTTAAGAAACAAAACACACTTCCTCAAAGACAAAAATAAGAGTTATGTTGCTCTCACCTGAAAAATATAAGTACTATCTGTCCCATTTCACATTGTTGCTCTGCACAGTTAATATCAATCACACCAAGGTCAGACTACCTTCATATACTTGTACAATGCTAATTTAAAAATATTCTTCCTTGAAAATCCCACCATCTAGAATCTAAACTTTGGAAAATACCATGTAAAGGAACAGACATTTCACTTTATATTTTGCATTGTAATTCAAGTACATGTGATTTTATAGATGTTATCTTAATGCATTTTATGTCTGTTAGTTGTTTGGTTTTTAAAAAAAAATTTTCAAATTAAAGAAAACTGCTTTGGTTGTCATACTGGGTGAATAGCAACCTTCACTGCCATATTAGCTCCCTTTAATATATCCCTTCAGACCTGCTGTAGTAAATGACAGAATACTTGAAATTTTGTACTTTGTTTTAGCAGTCTGGACAGCCACAGGGTCCTTCAGGTTCTGTTCCCAGGGAAGTTTCCCACAAAACCACCGCAGCATGCAGTAGCCAAGGATTTCAACGTCACTTCGTCTGGACAGGGCTATAGGAGTAAGTATTAAGAGAGAAAGATGAAGGATAAGCAAATTCTTGAAAAACAGAAAAATCTTTGAGTGAACTACTATTGATGAAATATGAAAAAGTCAAATGGGCAAAGTGTTTTGTTTGTTCAGCTGGAGTAAAACTCAAACACCCAGGCATTTGGCCCCAGTCCACAGACAGGCAGTGACTTGTTGCTGTTGAAAGTAAGGGTCAGTTTCCTCACCTCCTCCAACTTCATCTTTCCTTAGTCTGGCCTGTCACATGAACTTGATCCCCATGGCCTCTGACATGATCCAGACAACCCATAACCCAGCACCAACACTTTCTCAAAGAGCCAAGCAGTAAAACAAAGAAATAAATGTCTGCAGCTAAATTGCTAACATATGTTCCAGGAAGTCCATGGGGTCTGCATTGGTCATGCAGAGACCCTCTGAGCGCAGACTAAACATTGATGGCCTTTCCTGTTCCACTCACACTAGTTGTACTTGAAGTTGGAAGAACATGACAAAACTGCCATCTAGTGTGCAGTATTAAAAAACAGGCCTGTCTTAAGATTTTTCAGTGACATAAAAATGCAATAAAATATGTCTACTGCTTTGGATACACAGTTCTAAGATTTTACATATTTTTGATTATAAGCAGTACCAAGCTAAAATTCTGGTCGCATATCCTGAATAAAAAATATATAAATGAGGCAATGGTAGGAGGAGTGGGGAAAGAGATGGTGGGAGCAGATTTTGAAGCCAAACAGAGGCTTTCAAAATTTAATATGAGATGGTTTTTCATGAAAAATATATTAAAAAAATATTTTTAGGCCCCTGTAAATATCCAACTGCTAAATGCTACAGACTAACTTCATCACATTTTATATATTTTTAAAGTGCCTTATATCAAAATATGGACAATGAAACCTAAGAAACATGTCGAATGTAACTGACACTTAACAAATCACTGAAATAACGATTAAAACACTAGTAAATACCCATAAAATAAGCTCATTTTTATAAGCATTCCAAATTGCTATAAAACAATAGGCTTGTATTTACATTTCTACCATTACTTGAATGTCCATCTGCGTAGGGATATATAATCTCCTAAGAGCAATATGTGGCTGTTAAACCTGCTGTAAACAGGTATCCTATTTTATTATCTTTCATTAAATAAACTCTGAAAAGTCAGTCAGCGAACTTAGTTTTTAATTTAAAAAGTCATCTACTAAGAACAATGCTGCCAGCACATCATAACTACTTTTGGTTACCATACATAAGTTATTATAAAAGCAGAAGACAAGATTAGCTCTTACACATACTCTATCTTAACTGCTATTAGAGTATTGGATTATTAAAGGCCCTTCAATCTAACAGAATGCTACAGTCCCGTGGGTGCCGTTTACTTTCTGTACAAGCTTCAACAATGTCCTAATGCAAGACTTGGCTCTCATATTAAAATGAAAACACAATCTCCAACACACTGTTCTGTAGTGATTTCTTCAGTAATAAATCTTCCATTAATAATGGAATGGTTCCATTTGTACAGATGTGTTCACAAGTCTCTTTTCCATTATGGCAATTCCCGATTATCATGACTTAAAAAAAATTCACATCCTCTAATTTTCAAAAATGATATTCTGGCCCCTGTTTGGATGACATAGGCTAGACACAAGAGGCCCTTGAGGAAAAACAATCAGAATTAAAAAGGAATGAACCTTCCCAGCCACTTCTCCCCACCCCCCAACTGAGGGATTAATTGATATGAAGCTGTAAGTAATGACAAGTCATTTAGATTTCTGAAGCCCATCTTTCATAAACTGGTCTTCATTTGAAATAGCCCTTTGAGAATTAACTTTACTTCACTGTTATAGTATGGCCTTACCTAATTAAAATAAATGATCACATTTTTCAATCCTTTACTTATTTCCTTTTACTGCAAATATACATTAATAACTATGGTTAGGTAAACATTTTACCACTGTTTTCATTAGGTTCTACAGAAATACAGGAAATATTAAAAAGAACATCCAATAGTCACCCTTTCCCATCATCAAAGAGTGAGATAAAAGCATTAAAAATGTTTCTGAGTACACACCTTTCCCTGAAATTCTCTCACAGAGAAACAAATTGAAAAGTTTGTTTGTTTTAGGGAAGTTAAAATCTTAGACTCTACCAGTGATTATGTCTACTTTCAGCACTGTACACAGGAGAGTAATTTTATTTACCTGTTAAATTAATTAAAAAACAAATATTCTAGAAGACAATATTAGAATCTATGTGTGTATATAATTTACATGAAAGTTGATCATAATTGAATAGGACTATTAATATCTAACTGTAAAAAAACCTTTTAATTTGAAAGTTGCTTCTTTCACTATACAATTTTCAAAATCATTTTAAAACATGCTAAGTGAAGCAGCAAATAAAAAGAGCCCTGGACTAGGAATCCACAAACATATTTAGCTCCAAAATTCGATGATGCTGGGCAATATATTTCTTTTTAATATATTTTCATTCACTTGGATAGAAAATATATGATGGATTGTTTTGTTTCTGAGTCATATATCTGTATAATTTATTGTAATGCATAAGGTTCTTCTGTTGCATTTGGTAATTAATATAATCATTAGCACTATGTTTTCATATAGATTTCTCCCCCAAATCAAACTTTTATTTATTATTATTTGGAAATGTAATGAGATTTAGTTATTAATAATATTTTCCTCTAAACTTTCTCAAGTTAGTTTTTTTTCTTTTTCTTTTTTTTGGTGGCTGGCTGGTACAGGGCTCCAAACCCTTACCCTTGGTGTTATAACACTGTCTAAAGTTAGTTTTTAAATATTATTTAAAATCTAACTTTTTGTGAACTTATAAATATGGAACAATGTAAATTACTCTTCATTAAAAGCCTGTGGTGTTCTCAATTGTTCAACATTTCTAAATTATAAAGTATTGCCAAGAGTAACAATTAAAAAAACAGGCACAGGTGGGGACCTAAATTCTATTTCACTAGAAAGCAGATTCCAGAAACAGCTGACAGTAGAATGAATGCACAACTAAAATAAAAACTATTAATGTGATTTATGGAGAGCTGCTATTGTACCAGGCACTCTACCTGCTTTTTATGATCTCATTTAATCATTCAAACAATATAAGGTAAATATCATTAATCCTGTTGATAAGAAAATAGAAGCTCGGAGAGGTTAAATAACTTGCTCGATATCACACAGCAAAAAGTGACAGAGCTCAGCACTGGAATCCAAGTCTTTCAGAACCCGAAGCCCGTGCTTAATCTAATAATTACTTGTCCTCCATCATTCAAACATTACATACGCGACTTCTAGGTAGGGAAGGCTGAGGGTGCTTCAGAAAGTTCATGGAAAGGGGCCGACCCTGTGGCTCACTTGGGAGAGTGCGGCGCTGGAAGCGCCGAGGCCGCGGGTTCGGCTCCTATATAGGGACCGCCAGTGTGCTCACTGGCTGAGCGTGGTGCGGGTGACACCAAGCCAAGGGTTACGATGCCCTTACCGGTCACAAAAAAAAAAAGTTCATGGAAAAACAGAATTAAAGGAGAATATGAATCTCCCCATGAACTTTTGGAAGTACCCTTGTATTTGAAGCAGACATTTAACTTTAAACTTAAAAGATATAGTGACACAAAGGTAGCTGTTTTGGCAAGGAACAAACAAGCAGCAGATCCCAGCGTCTAAGCTGTATTGTGACAAAGTTTTTCATGCAACCATTCTTTTATGAAACTATTTCAAGCTACTTCATTCTGATAAAGAAGAGTCTCTAGTTAAAATATTTATAAGTCTTTATGAAGTGTTAAATGGTCCTTCCAAGCTGGTACAAGAACAAGAGAGAAGTTACATTTGAGAACTGATCCTTATTCTAAAGAAAAACTGGAGTAAGATAACTGGACCCAATTCACCAATGAGATGAAAAAGGAATTGGGAGGAAATTAAAAGTATAAATGTTAATCCCAAGATGGATCTGATTATTTGCCTGAAGTGCTTTCTTTTAGTTTTATTTCTTATAGAGTACTATTATGGAGTATGTAAAAATAGGAATCGGTAGGAAATAAAGTGAACTTGAAAACTTTTGCCTCAAACAGACAGGTTTAAATGCCCAAAGTATTGGTATATGTGCTCATAAATGACATTAAGAAAGTGGAAAACACCTACATGAGATGCTCACCTGAAGAAGTGAATGGTGACTATCTGCATAACAAATTTAAAGTTTATTCTTAGTTTTCCAACTGGTAACCTATGTAATTCAGTATTTTGTCAATTCAGATGTGTAAAGAGCTGAACAGTTTTATGGTGACCACGATTTACTGCAATTTCAAAAAGGATATTAGGAAAGTAGAATGCGATGTGTCATATTTCAAGTAAAATATTAAACCCGGTCTCCCATTTTTTCAATACCTTCTCATTTCTTAATTCTAAGCTCTAGTATTTTGTGTGTGAAACACTACTGTCTGCAGCTTAGAAAAAGTTATTGAACAGAGCAAAGGATCTTAATCCTTAACCAAATAGTTCAACTAAAAGCCCAAAACGTACATCGAGACTTTGAAAGTGATGTCTTTTGTAAAAAATGGGTATGTGCCATATAGAAGGAATAGTCTTCATTATTGTTTATGCATTAACAAAGAAGAAATCAACAGTATATTTTCCTGACTACTAACAAATCGAACATCATATCAATAATTTAGTGGTTCGCCTTAGTATCTTATAACAGGAAAATGGGTTCCCTTTTTTGAATTATTGTTTAAAAAGATAAGTATTGTGTAAACCATGTCACTTCCCCAAGTCTGTTAACACGAAAATATATTTCAAATATATTTTATAAGTTGGAGAGCTAAAGAGAAATGAAACCATGCAAGAAATAACATGACTTGAATTTTGTATACTGTAGCAATTGGCAAAATAAAAAAAGATGTAATATATTTTCTTTCCTTGATATTGAATATATTACATAAACAAATGGACATTTAAAATGCAATTTAGATATCATATTTTATGGTCATCAATGATGTCAAATTAAAATAGGTATTATACACTCAATGCACAGGTCTGAAGTATTTAAAAAGCTCAATATGTTAAATGCAGTATACCCCTAGAGAAATTAGGTATTGACTGCATGCCTCAGTGAGTAGAAAAATCTACAAAAATCCATATCACACATTGATCCAAATATTGCTTTTTAACATTACTAAGAACATAGCAGATTTTAAAATAGTATATTTGAAAGAGATATAATTCTCTTTAGTTATCAGGCAACAAGCCCAAAATATGTCAGTGTTTCTACATGCTAGTTTTTATGAAGAACACAAAATTAATAATAGAAGAAAGAAGCCCAACATATATTACTCCAATTTTATACTAAATGAAACACTTCAGCCACTTAGAAAATGGCTTTAGGTCACACAAGAGAATTGAGTTTGGGAGAACCACCGCAATTTTTAAAAAATGGATACAGACCTACAGATGTGTGATAGTTCCAGGAATACTTCTCTATCCATTCATCCATCTGTCCATTCATCTCTATATATCTCTATGAATATCTTTTTGATTTCTAATAACACAAGCTAATTGCTAAAATGTTTTTTTTTTCTTTCCCTCTTAGCTACTCTTTTACATAAAATTGAATTAGAAAATGCTTAGGTGAAATGGCTGAATGGCACTTTGTACAAGCTCCTTCATTATAAAAACCCAATTAATCCACAGAAAAATGATATTTAGCTTCAGTTTCTGAATAATCACTGCAAAAAGTAGGAGAGACCAGGTAGTCTGATCAGGATAACAGTCTCTGTTGGGCAGCTAACTCATATATCAGTTTTGCATTGAAGTCTGAATATTTCTCTTGGCCTGACCAGACACAGATGTACCTGACACATAGCAAATGTTTTGGCAACTGGAAGTTCTACTTATTAGTGATACCTTTTTTTGCTCTTGCTTTTTTTGTGGCTGGCTAGTTTTGCTCTTTATGGTTTATTTTGCATTATCTTTCCTCAGTATTTATTTGATTTGATAGCTGATTGGTAGAGAAATGATTTTTCTGAGATTACACTACATAGTGACTACTAAAAGTAAACACATGAGTATTTATAAATCTGACCTCCTACATTTACCTGTAGGATTTATGACCCTGTTTATTCTGGTTTCTAGATATGGCTAAATGATTATTTCATTTCTAATAAAATCCTAAACTAAAATGTTTTATTTTGGAAAATAAAATGTAAATCATTAAGAATGAACAGTATTCAAACATTTGACAATATTAAGCCTTCTATTTTAGTATGCAGACTAAAACTGCATACTAAAATTTCAGCAAATATGTATATATGTGGATGTATGTATGTTCATATATATGTGTGTATATCTATATTTATATCTATATCTACACATAGATATAGATATGCCTAGAAGTTTAGTGTGAATCCTATTTAAAATGCATTACGGGGATCTACTATTTTACAGAAAACCCATGAAACCTATGATCAAAATGAATATTCACTCCAGCACATAACTTTGTAGCAAATACTGAAAATTTTTAATGTAGGCTCTTCCCTGAATATTCCCTGAATCTTCCAGGGATGTAATATCATCATACTCAGTTCAATCTTCTCGCCAAAGACTTAGCGTGGCAAAACCTACCCAACTCATCAACATGTATTATATGATTTAGGGAGAAAAAATTTTAAATAACTACAGAATAAAAATTTGTTCATCCTTTCTAAGATATTGAAAACACCCCCCTAAATTGTGAAATTTACTGAAGAGGACTTTCAGAATTACCACAGTCCAAATACTGACCAGACCAATGTGTATCAACTCTGCTTCTCTCTCTACAATCACCACGGTTTATTAGTTATTTTAATACTCAGAACCAGATCAGATAAGTATTAGTAAATTGTGAAATTTACTGAAGAGGACTTTCAGAATTACCACAGTCCAAATACTGACCAGACCAATGTGTATCAACTCTGCTTCTCTTTCTACAATCACCACGGTTTATTAGTTATTTTAATACTCAGAACCAGATCAGATAAGTATTAGAGCTACCAGGTGAAATAAGTGGCCCACCCATAAGTTAGCATGATTATTAACACAACTAGATCAATGCTTAAGAATGTGTATCACGAATTTCTATTATACCACTATCTAAAAAGTACTTTCGGGTTTCTGAAAATTCTATTAGGGATAATAGAACAAATCTGGTGAAAGTGAAGAAAAAAATTCACTAAGAGCAAAGAACTTTAAATTTAAAAAAAAACAATATCAATGAGCATTTGATTTTTATATTTCTTAATTTAATTAAAGCCATGTCCTGTTTTATCTTTAAATACTCACTGATTTATTAACAATGTAAATGGTGAAAAATTACATACTACTACTACATTTCCAAGTAATCGTTACTTTTCTAACCAAACCATAGTTGAAAAAAATGTAATAATTTCTGTTACTCTGATCATGTGTATAATAGCTAATTTCCATTCCAGAAAATGTTTTCTATGATTCTTCCTGATTGTAATGCATCACGTCAGTTTAGGGTAACAGTACACAATTATCAACAAGTGCAAATGTCCAATTGTCTGTTAGTGAAAATGTGGTCCTTTCAAAACTGTTTAAAAAATTATTTGTTTGATTTAGCATATTTGAAAATACTTTTATAAGCAAAAGTTTACAAAGCATATAATTTTGAAAGCCAAAGTTTTTCAATAATCACCATTTTTTCACAAGCATAACATTAGAATTGACTTTTTGTCTTGCTGACAGAGCAACTAAGAAAGTACAGTTGCATTGACCATATTGATTGTGAACAAAGCGACCATCAGTGGGACTCCGCACCATATATTTTCAATATTGACCTCCTACTTCCTTTTCCATGGCTTTCTGGGTCGGCTATTGGATTTGGACTGCAGTGTAATAAACAGCTAAGGTTTAATTAATGGTAAATGAATACAAGACATAGGTTATGACTTTAACTAATTAGGGAATTGTTGAATTAAGTCTGCCCTGGAATGCAAGGCAGTACAATCAATATCCAATAAACGGACTATGTATGTAATTTACCTGCAAATGTGTTTCCAATACCATCAAAGTGAGTTTAAATAAGTAAGATATATGAAAGGCGACTAGGAGAGATTTCCACAAGTTAACACTTTATAGTTTCAGAAAAGATATCCTTACTGCTGAGATGATATCTTCTAAAACCCTGATAAGAGCAGAATGAAAAACAGGAATAACTGTTCACTTGTGCACCTTTACCAAATCTATGATATTCACTACACAATAAAAATTCAGCACTGACCTCTAAGTTTATCCTTCATAAACTAGTAATTTTCCGGCCAAAATGACATCAGGTTTTATTTACTTGACACTCTTTTGCTCCTTCCTCGCTTGTCATAGTCTATAATCTCCTTCACTGTTAGAAGAAATATTCATTGGCATAACAGAAATTCACTACTTTTGAGGAAAATCTCACCAGTGCTCTCGCTCTTCAAACTGACTATGCAAAGGTCATTTCTTGTAGCATTATTACTCTTGATTCTAATTATTCCTCTGAAATTGAAAGAAAAAAAGAAAAAAGAAACTCACCTACTCCCTTGTGGGCATCCAAGCTAGTAAACTCTATTGTCCCATTATGGCCTTTTCTAGGATTTTCCTGATACTGTTTGTGGTTCCCATTGGGACAATATCTGTAGGAAAGTCCATAATCTACAAGATAAACCTGAAAGACATGAACAAATGAATAATGCTTTTGTCCTCTGAAAATATAACCTTTATAATTAAGTCTTAAGAAACTGATAGATTAAGAACAGCCTCAGGTCTACATTTTATTAAACCAAATGGTGCCTTAGGATAAAATATGTGCAACTGGGGGCCATAACAAATAACTTTCCAACTTAAATCCTTACTTCATCATTGGCATATCTTATTTCTGAGATGACTTAGATTTTTAGTTTGCTTTTTATTTTGCTCTTAAATTTCCTTCCCTCCAGGTGGGCACCTAGAATCATAAATCACAATATGTCTTTTTATCCGTGTTGGCACAGCTTACGAGGCTCTGCCTTTTCTTGTTAGCTCTCCCTGTCAAGCAGGGAGGGGAGATGAGAACAAACATTCTAAAAACATAAACGTAATGTTGTAAGAGTCTCCATTAACAGGAAGTATAAAAATAGTGAGTAATGACTCAGAAAAAAAACACCCCAAAACCAAAAACAAAACAACCCACTGTATTGTCTGTATTTAAGAATGGAACACCAATGCAGGACTTCTGGCCTTTCAGACTGATCCATATCATCACCATTATCTTTGTAAGCCAGTAAGAATTACAAGCAAGGTCTCCAAACAGAATATAGATTGTTAAAAGTCAGATAGCAATTTAAGTGAATTTTTCTCAGATTACTTTTGGAGAGAGAAGGAAGGGAGAGGAGTAGTTTTACAGATATAGAATACACTGAATGAGCACTGTTTTGACTAGACATTTATTGTGATAAGTAATTAGAAAATAGTAATTCTCAACTATATTATTACCATATTCCCCCACCCCCCAAAAAGAATGCAGTTTCAACTTTTAAAATGTGTTGTTTCATATATATATTTCTTTAAATTTAGGGATTTGGGCAATGTGTCATAATGTAGCTACAAGACAATAAAGTATTGCAATATAACCTGAATTTTAAAATATAATATCCATGAAATGAAAACTCAGGTTTTAGAATAGCCTAAGTAGGAAATTTTTTGAACTTTAAAATATAAGCAGCACAGAGTTTTCTTCATTTGATGGAGTAACATGCTAGACTGTCTGAAAACAATACAGTATTTCAGTTTGTCTCTCTCTTTTCTGCATGCTGTTTCTTAACATAGCCTCAGAAGTAACTGATCTGACTACCCTACGTAACTAGACACTACAGGATCAGATATAAAACCAGCTGCTTGCTTTCAGAGTTTCTAATGCATTTTTGTCTTTATTTCAAGAACTAAATAGACTTCACTTTGCAAAGCAGATATCCCAGAAAATTATATATTCATAATTCAGCAAATGGAATCAGATTTCAATACACTACAACAGTTTACTATTTTAAAAAAGATATATCAGGAAGTTTTCATGTAGCTATTAGTCCAAAAAATAAGATGTAAATTTTATTGAATGCCTACTATGCACCAGTGTGCCAGTGTGCTAAGTACTGTCCATTAATTGACCCTTGCTATCCTCACAGAAATCCTACAGGTAGGAACCATTATCTCCAATTTATTCATATGCAAATGAAGCTTAGGGAGGTTGTATGACTTGTGTAGTAAAGTAAAGCCAGGTTCTATGGCAGTTCTGACTCTAGAGTCTTCACTATCAATTACTGTCAAAGGGAAATTACACCAGACAAGTGAAACGGGTAACAGATAAGGAAGACTTTATTCAAGACTACTGCCATAGGGGAGAGAGACTACTGCAACAGAGAATCTGAACTCAACTCCACCGAAACAAAAGGCAGGAAAGTTTTTAAGTGATGGGGTGAGCTAGTGGAAAAGTACCAGAGGACGTTAGGGGGAAGTCAGTCAATGTGATTAGGCCATCTGTGTTTGCTAAATGCCACTTAGGATCCCACCTCCCATGAAGACTATTATTCAACAAAGAGATGACTCCCATTCCTGGATTTGGCAAGAGGCTGAGAGAAGATTTACATCTCACAAGGGCAGAGAAAGAATCTCCAATTTCAAGTTTTCTTAAGTAGATGAGGGAAGTCAGGGACTTATGGTCATGAAGAAACCTGTCAAAAGGTCAGTGGGGCTGAGGGGGAACATTAAGGCTGTCTTGGTCATCACTGAGCTATGGGCCTCAGGGTTGTGCTAGGTTGCTCAAACTTTGAAAGGCAGTGCAGGGTTTCCATTTAACATAAAGATAAGAAGCTAACAATACTGTACAGAAAACTCACATTAACTGTTTGCCGACTATTTTAGTTAATGGATATTTCAGACCTAAAAGTGATTTCAAACATGCATGGTTGCAACCTCACGGTGCATGTATTTTAAGAAAGAAATTTCTAAGGCAAAAGCAGTAGGTATTATCCAACCAACCAGAAATGCTCTTGCTGGTCTTAATAGAGAGTTACAGGTAGGATTCAAATAATCATGAAAGGCTATTGAACAAAACAGTAAAGTTAAGATTTCTTTAGCAAAATGGATGACTGTCCATACCCACCCTCACCTCCATATTTTGTTTTCAGTTTTAGTATATGGTTTAAAATATTTATATTCTTTTCAATTCTAAGAGATTGAACAAAACAGTAAAGTTAAGATTTATTTAGCAAAATGGATGACTGTCCATACCCACCCTCACCTTCATATTTTGTTTTCAGTTTTAGTATATGGTTTAAAATATTTATATTCTTTTCAATTCTAAGAGAATCTATAAGAATATAAATATTCTTTAGAGACTTCTGGGAAAAATTCTCTAAAATTCCCATGAAAGTTTTGTCACTAGCATATATCAATATATTTTTAAAATATAGATTGTCAGGCACTACAGAAGAGGTCTAGGAGTGACTGTCTTTTGTGGATAGAGACTTAAGAGGAAGTAAAGTCAATGATCTGTCCCAAGTAATCAAAATGCTGACAAATTAAATTGACTCAAATTAGGTCAAACTGAGAGTTCTACTAAAATAACTTAGCAGAGACAGTCTAGAATTTTGCTAAAACAATTCAAAGAAAAGGGGAAAAAAGACTGGGAAATGTCATCAACAAGAAAAGGAAGGGAGGAAAGAAATATCATTTGCTGAGGTTCGATTATATGATAACCTCTAGGTAAAGTACTTTTCCCAAATTATTTTGTTAAAATATAGACAACCACACTCAGGCAACTAGCACTGGTCTCAGTTTACATACGAGGAAGCTGAGCATCGCAGTTGTACAGAGCTCAAATCCAGGCCAGTATGACTTCCAAATTTCATTCTCTCTTTTTTAAATATAGAATTTAATACAGAATTGGGCATTCTGTCCATTTCTGAAAGTAGTCAAAAATAAGTTTAAGCCAGAGTTCAATCTACAGCAGTGCAGTCTAGGTTCTACTAAGGTAAGAATGTCTACATTTTTATAAGGCTGTAAAAGAAGGAGGAGGCGGGGAGAGGGGGTGTGAGAGAGAGAGAGAGAGAGAGAGAGAGAGAAGGAAAGAAGAAAGGAAGGAAATGCAACAGAGACCCATACGGGGCCCACAGAGTTCATAGTAGCCTAAAACATTAACTATCTGGTTCTTTACAGAAAGTGCACCAATGTCTAATCTGATAAAACCTGAATTTCAGTTAACTTTAAAAAATATTATCCTTTTCTTTTTCTGTGAAATAAATAACAACAACTAGTTAATATTTTTCACTTAAGTATAAATATGTATAGTATCCCTGGTTTTTAACAAGCCTGTCTTAGGAAACTCAAGATTTATACCAGGATTGAGTAGGTGGCAATTATTTGCATTGTAATAAGACTAGCCATAGAAATATTTAAATAGCTAGCTCCCTAATACATTTTAAATGATTTTCTTTTCATCTACCTTTTCTGAATGTAGTAACCATTTTCTTCCTCCATAAGTACAAGGGACAGCCCTGTCTGCTTCCCTCCACTTTCTATTATACTGTACTACCTCTCACATTTCCACATGGTACCCATTGTTCTCTCACCTTTCTTACACATCTACTATGTTTTTTTATTTTTTACAACTTTGTGAGGTATATAGGGAAGAGGTATGTCATTATTCACATTTAACAAATGAAAAATAATACGTATGATACACCCAAATAATGCAGGTCATCCAACACTAAGTCCGGATTCTCTGAGGGTTTTATTATTTTAGTGAGCTTCTCAGAGCCCACCCCCCAATAAATGCCTAATTTGAACTAATACTTTCTTGAACTTTCAATTTTAATACTTTATAATTCAAAGGTAGTGTGGCAGCTGCTGAGGTGCAGTCCTATTATATTAAGAGAGAACCAGCCTTTCACCTGTGAGAAATGCAATAAGCTGACAGCTTCCAGTGGCAGGGCCACTGGGACCTGCCATGGCAGGAGCCAAGGCCACACCCGTTCTGGGCAGCCCCCACCAATGACTGATCATGGAGAAGACAGTGTATGGCTCCTTCTACACAAATGGAGTCTCTTCTACTGGGTAATCTTTGCTCTGGAGCTCCCCATTGGGTTGGCTGAGGTATTTGTCAGATCTCCATCACAGTCTGAGGCTCTCCCTGCCCAATTCTGCTTCTTGTCCCCTTTCCCTTTCACGAGTGTCAGATCAACGTCCAATTTTGAAAGCTTTCCCTGTCCAATTCTGCTTGCTCCCCTTATCTTTCAAAAGTATTATATTTCCCTCCCCCAATAAAGCCCCTGCACTATTAACTCTGTCTCAGCATCTGACTCCCTAAGAACTCAGTTCGACACAGGTGGTCAGTAAATCATAGCCTTGATTAATGAATGAAATGAAGATGAAAAACAAATTAGCATCTGAGTATGACCATGAAAAATACAACTTCCCTATGCTAAGTAGGCTGGTCTCAAAAATCGACTTTCTATTTTACCTAACCAGATTTATACCCACATATGCCATATTCTCAAGTTCTACATTTAGTTAAACTTTTACATCCAGGCTCTTTTGCTTCCTGATGCTTGTAGGCTCTTACACTGCTTTTTGGGTAAAACTAAGGATTAAAGAACATCTACAGTAACTCTCTTTGTGGTCATCTGCATGAGAAGGGCCTTCATCTTCAACTCAGCACCCTTCCAGGGATGCCCCAAATGCTTTTCTCCATTTCATGGATTCACCTGAATCATATCCTGGTATGGAGATCCCTCTAACCATAAGGCCATATACTGGGTTTTCACTTGTATCCACATGGATTCACTATTTTAAGAATGTACAAAGTTATTTAGCTTTTCTTTTATGAGGGTGCTTCAAAAAGTTCATGGAAAAATAGAATTAAAAGATAATGCAAATTCCGGGGTACAAAAAGCTGTTACCCCAGAAACATGGTGCTTTGACAGGCTGAAATAAAGACGCAGCCTCAAGGTATCTTTTTAAAAAGCCTCTTGCAGACTCAGAGACTATCTTATGGACTGCTCCAAACATTAATTTTTGTTTCTCTTCTGTTTCCATAGAAATGCCTCTAATGACATCATATATAGAGACCTAGCCTGGATAGGAGCCCATCTGTAGTGCCATTTCCTGGAAAGGAACACTACTGTTTAATTGGACTGAACTATTCCCCCAAACAGGAGACTGGTTAAATGAAATCATCTACCACTAAGATACTAACAACTTTTTCCTCTCCACAACCAGCATCTCAGCTGTAATGTGTGAAGCTTCTAGGGAAGCTCAGGGTGCAAAAAGTTGTCACCCCAAAATATGGTTCTTTGACAGACTAAAATGAAGCAGCTTCAAGGCCTCTCTGACCCCTCCCACCCCGTGCAATCTCTCAATCCTCTGTCACTGTCCAAAGCACAGGATGAAGCTGTCCCCTTACCTTCCTACAGTCCGAACTAGCCAAAGATGATGACAATTACCTCTGGTCCTTTCCCTGAGTTTTCACTTGCTTAACTCATATCACAGGAAGGAAGACTGGAGTCTGTCAACACACCTGGACTAACTTGTCACAAATTATTGTCTTATATTTCAGTTTCACTCAGTATTTTGAAGAGAATCATTTACCAGTCATTGTCTGCAGCAGGCCAAACAGACTTTGTCCCAGGCCACTGCATGGTCTCTAGACCCATTGTATCCACCTAAGAATCATCTACTCCTGTACCCTCCATCTCTCCTTTTCATATGCAGATGGGTATATAAGCTCTGTACCCCAATGGAAAATGAGGACATTATTCTCTTGTGATTCCTGTGCTTTGCCTTCTTCCAGCACTTTAAATAATAAAATTTGTTATGCTTCTTATTATTGATCTAAATTGGTCAGTGATTTTTATTAATGAATGGGGTGGAGTTTTCCTTTTGGCCTCTATACAATCTTTCTGAAGACGCCTCATATTTATGCCCTGGCTCCACATTTGAAGGCTGTAAGCTCCTGGGGAAAGAGGGACCAGATGTTGTACATACATTTTTGTATCCATGACAGCACCTATTCTAAAGCCTTCTGCACAGTGGGTTTAAATAAATTTTTATTGATTTGACTTGACAATAATAACTGGACAAATTGACCTAAATTCTTTACAACAGATATCTGAGTGCCAAGCATAATAAACTATCGGGAATCATACACTTTCAAAAGAAAGAAATAGAAAAAGAAAAAATGCATACTTATTCAATACTTGCTACATAAGAGCACTAAGTGCTTTACAGAAGTCAAATCATTTAACCCTCATGACATAAAAGAAATTATTTTAAGATCTTTTGAGGATGAGAAAATAGGATGAGTAAGATTAGTAAGATGCATAACAAACTTCTAGTAACTTGCAAAGCTTGGATTTGAACCTAAATCAGTCTGGTCAGAAGGCTGAGCTTTTTTCCATATGCCCCACAAAGAGGAAAGGGAGATGGCATAAGCACATGTACAGGTCTAGAGGTAACACGTACTCTGACAAAGGCATAACAGCCTATGCAATTTTAGAGCAAGGGGAGATTATTTCTACTAGGAAGACTCAGAGAAAGAAGCAACATTTAAGATGGGTCTTGAAAAATATTTAAGGTTTCCACAGATGGAAACAGGGAAGAAGAAACAACACAAGAAGGAAAACGAGGGCAAGGATCAGTATGTGGTGGGAGCAGAGAAGCTGGTGGAAACACAACACGAGCCAGAAAAAAAAGTTTGTGTTAGCTTACAGAGAGTTTTGGAAATCATGCTAAGAACAGTGACACAATTTTTGTAAGCAAATAGATGTCACTGAAGGGTTTTGGGCAAGGAATAATATTTTCAGCACTGGCAGCATCATAAGGAGGAAATGGGAGCAGAGAGTCCATTTTGGAGAATTATAAACAAGAGGCAAGAGGCAATGGGAGATTAAACTAGGGCACTGGTAAACAGAAGAGGGAGATGAAGAAGAGAGCCACAAGTTACTGGATAGTAACTCTGAAAACAATGTGACTGGTTGGGTAAGTGCAGATTCAATGAACAGAGAAAAAAAAGAGAATAGGAGAAAGAAAATTTGGAAAGAAAATGATGTGATCACTTTTGTATAAAAAGCAAACTGGCTGATTGGTGACTAACCTTAATCCAACTGAAACATAGTTCAGTTTATTTATGTAGGACTGAGAGGTCATTTCCGTTTGACGAAAAAAACGTAACGGACCTCCTTCCCTTCGAGCATCAAATCTGTGCCTCCTGCGCCTCAAGCAACTAGGAATCCTGAGCACCGAGCGGCCAGACTAGCTCAAGTGGAAGCATCTCTCACTACTTGATATGATGTTGGTATGACAGATATGAGAATGTAAGCTGGAGAAGGGATGCAATACACATTATGGAGCTGGCAGAGAAAGAAGCAGGACACTAATGTGAACAAATGTCGCTGTCCTTCGGGATGTGATCACCTATTAAATTATATTTGCTCACTATTTTACCTCCACCATGCAGATTCACATTAAAGAACAGATGCATGTACAGCCCACAAAATGAGGTTTGCTTTTGGAAAAAAACTTGACTAGATAAACTTAAATTTTTCCTGTTGTACAATCTAATACTTTACCATAATTTACACTATTTTATGCAATTATTTTAATAAGCACACTAATGAGAAATGTGTCTGTTAATCTCTCATTATGAGAGATTGATGAAAAGTATACTAGGAAGATAGTCACTATTCATGACTCTTTAAAGTGGCACTTTAGATAACACTTTCAAAACTCTAAAAATTGTTCCAGAAAATATCATGGGTAAAGAGTAAAGACTTTGAAACTGGACGGATCGTTTAGTTCACAAGAAACTGAAAAAGGCCAGTTACTCTCCAGTACGAAAGCCCCTCTTGTTGTGTGATTTACAAATAAATGAAAGGTCCTCAACCAACGAAAATTAAATAAATAAAACACTGGAAGAATATATAAACATATTCAGCAACTTTAAAGGCTCTTCTTAAAAAAGCACCAGCATTTATCTTAGTTGAACAAGGTATATTTTCCTTTTCTTTCAACAGGATACCATAATGTGAAAATCTTCAAAATAAACTAAATGTATGCATGCTAATGAAAATCACTATATGATAAAAAGTGAATGAAGCATGGAATGAATAACCAGCATGTTTATGTTCATAAGAATCATTCATATTTGTTAAAACATGTATTTAACCTCATAGATGCTATTATGTTTTGGTATAAATCTAAGTATTGTCTTCTTTTCTTATATAGTACTTTTTTGTTTCTTTTCAACTTCCCTACTTTGTTTGCCAATAATAAAATGTCACAAATGATATTTGTGCATTAACACAATTCAGCCAAGAAAATCTAAAAAGGTGCTAGCTTACTTTTCAAACATGAGGTTTATTAGAATAAGCATGAAGAAATATTTTTCAGAAATATAGTTTCACCTTGTTTATCTTTTAGTAAGCTATAAAAAGTCTGCAGTTTCTGTTCTCTGATGGAAGCAACGTGTGCTTATTCTTAAAACAATCCACTTTATATGTTGGATTTTTTCCCTTCTAGATCTCATAACTACATATGCATATTTTCAATCTAGAATTTTATCCTTTCTTCTTATTTGTATTTAATACTCATTGAGCGTGAGACTAACCTGTGAGGTTATTTTATTAACAAACATCAAAAAAGCTGTGCCTCATCATCGTTCTCCTCCATCTACTCCTCCAACCGGCCCACGTCTATGACTGCTTTAAATGGAGCCATAACCACCAAGCTGCCACAAATGCCCCAGGCTCTCTGGAACTGGGGTGGCGGGGGGCCGAGGGTCTCGACCACGCTCCTCCCCACGCTCAACCAGCCCAGCGATGACCAGCAAGCCTCATCAAGCAGCTCCCCAGGTTCCTGAGCTGGGGTGGTGGAGTGTGAGGGCTTTTGCCACACCCCCTTGACATCTACACCCCGCCTGGCCACCGCTGGAAGCCCACTGGTCTCCCCATTGGGAATGTGGGGGGTGCCACAGGCCTCAATCCCACCCCTCCTCCTTCCTTCTTCTTCCATCCCATTTCCTTCCCCTCTCCCCTGTCCCTCTCCCTCCCAACTGCCCTCCAACATAGTAGAATGTAAAAAAAAAATAATAATTAATAAAATTTAAAAAAAATGGCAACATAAATTCAAATATCAAAACAAAATAATGAGATATATTTAGCAATATTCTAAATGATAATTGCATTTTGACACCATGACCAGTTCTTCTATTCCAACCTGGTTCTTCTAGCAAAATGTAAAAGCCCATTGATAAAGTAGTACTGTGACTTAATATGTTTTCCAGACTTTTGCAGGAAATTCCGTCAATAGTTTATAAGTTAGCAATTGTTTCCTTACTAATCCCTTCACCTACCAAAGAAAACTTTTCCAATTACAGTCTGTATTCCAACTTGTCATTTTGACCCAATTTCTCAAGGATTATACAAAAGAACCTACGATACCCTCTCTTTCTAATTTCTAATCAGTTACCAAGGCACACAATTTGTCCTTTAACAAAATGAATAAGCAATGAAAGAGGATAATCTGGGTTGCATTTACTTTATGGTCTTATTCTTTGTCTAAATCAAATCTGAACCTGATCAAGACTTTTCAATATGTCAGTAAGCATTATCAAAGCTTGGTATATCTGTAAACTACAGAACTCACAAAATGTTAGCTGATATAATTTGACCAAAAGGTTTGCCACATGTAAGCTGTATCTACATTAAACACAGTTACCCAGCATTGAAAATAGACTACTTGTTCTACAATAACTGCAAATTCTATTAATTTCAAAGATAATATCTGAGTTTGCCAATAACAGTGCCATTCTTACACGCACAGCCCCTTCAGGTTCCGTGGTTTTTAAAAGCCCCTAAACAAGGGTACTTATTAATCCATCCAACTCACACAGCTTGGTGAGTAATTCAAAATTCAGAAATGCCATTTTCCCAAACTAACTGAGGAAAAAAAAAAAAAGTCTATATCTAAGCCTGTATGCATCAGGATGCTCAAATATTTTGGTTGTAAACAGTTCTTTGGTCATATATGCATCTGGCTTTCAGAAATAGAAGTATGACCAAGGGGACTCAGTAGGCACTAAATAAACACGTACAGAGTGTAGACAAATGCTAATTTTTCAAAAGCCTTAACTTTCTTGAGAACTACATTATGGGGGATAGGTGACTTGTTAAATGTACCACACTATACTTACAGAGCATATACATTACTAAAATGTGAACATTTTCCCCCTTATTATAGAAATTAGACTCTTAGTTTTCTATTTCCTGTAACTAGAGGGATGTCTATCATCACACTACACACTCGGGGAGAACTACACTTATTAAATCCAATTCATTGCCATTTTCCTAATATTTAACCAGAATATATGTCCTGTTTCATAAATCTAAAGAATTCTTGTGGAGAAAAGTAAGAAAAGGTATTCTTTTGTTATCAAAAATGATAAAAAATATTTTTATTTTATAGCTATTGCTGAATGCTTACTATGTGCCTGATACTGGTCTAAGACTTTTACATGTTTAAATCATTTGATCCTTACAATACTACCTTGAGGGAGGTACTTTTAACCTTATTGTTAGATGACAAAAAGAAGTACAAAGAGCTAAAATAATTTGGGTAAAAACACAGAGGTAACAAGAGCTATAGCAAGGACTCAGACCCATGAAGTCTGATTCCAGATCTCATATCCTTAACTGTGCTACACTGAATCCCCAAAATTGAAAGTTACATAAAATATGGCTTTAAAATATAGTTCCAACCTCCTTCTATCAAACTATTTGCCCACAATTAGAAGAATATAAACACCCTTCTTTTTATATTTTCTTTCTGATCTTGTACAAGGACACAACTTCATAATAAAAAAGTAGACTGTAAAATGAAGTGGACATCCTACCACACATGTTAAAGAATTACCTGCTTGGAGGCTTTATGTGTAAGAACAAATCATTTTAGAAGCACTAACTGATTTGGTCTCAAGTGGAGTAACCACAGGCAAAATAAGAGTAGATACTTCTTTCTGCCCTCTGTTCCCACTTTTCCCTTTTTTCTTTCTCTTCCCCCATTCTGGTGCCCAGAGATCACATGTGGCTAAAATATATTGGTATTCATGCTAAGGTGTTAGCAACTTACATGAGACAGAACATTATGCTCATATATCTATTAAAATTATTAGGAAAATGTATGATCTCAACCTCCACCCAAAAGTTTATATGTCTAAGTCTCTGTATTAGTTTTGCAGGGCTCATGTAACAAGGTACCACAAACTAGATGGCTTAAATAACGGAAATTCATTGTCACACAGTTATGGAGGGTAGAAGTCTGAAATCAAGGTGTCAGCAGGGTTGGTTCCTCCTGAGGGTTATGAGGGATAATCTGTTCCATGCCTCTTTCCTAGGTTCTTGTGGCCTCAGGCAATCCTTGGCTTTTAGATGTTTATGCAGACAGTGTGAAGACACATTCACATGTCTGTCTCTATGCATGTCTGTCTCTGTGTTCAAATTTCCCCTTTTTATAAGGACACCAATCATATTGGATTAGGTCCCTCCAAATGACCTCATCTTAACATGATCATCTGCAAAGGCCCTATTTCCAACTAAGGTCACATTCCCAATACTAGGTGTAAGGACTTTCAACAGCTTTTGAGGGAATACAATTCAACCCACAGCAGTCTCCTTTCTGTTTCTCTTTATGAATATGCTGAGTTTTAATAATAAGAAAACACTCATAATGGCTATACAGTATGTTAGCTAGTAAAGGTCTCTTGAGAGAGTGGCTAGATCTCTCCCAATAGGAATTAAAGAAATGTACAAATAACTTAGTTACTACACCTGGATATACTATATCCAGTTCTATTTGGTTGGCTTTACCTATTACTCCTGAATATTCATTGACTAATCAATAAATTCATTTATGCATTAATCTATTCAACTGTTCATTATTCACTCATCACTTATTTATTGAGTGCTCATTATATCCCATGCTCTATACAAGCTGCTGGAAATATATCAGTGAATAAAACACAATCCCTGTTTTCCTATTTACTCTTCTAAAGTAAATATAACTGAAAGAAGTCACATTCGCCTGGTTCTGTAGTTTCCTAAATCAGATTTGTAGCTAACAAACTGTACTATTCAGTGAGTCACAGGCTATGAGAGAGAAAAGGAACCAAAGAGATCACATGATCTAGACAACTCAATTTACAGAAAGGGAAGCTGTGGCACAGAGAAATCTATCGAAATAAGTCTTTAAAAAATAGGAAAAGAGAACTTAATTATAACTAAAATAAAAATTACCTGTATTCCCATCTTCTCATGAATTTTAGGATAAAGAAGTGGAAGAAATAAAACTACACCTGATATATATATATATATATATATTTTTTAATAGCTTTATTGGGATATAATTCATGCATCATACAGTTTACCCATTTGAAGTGAAAACTATACCTGATATTAAGGAACAGTTGTTACTTTTGTTAAGAGTGGTAGTGACTTTGATATTTTGGTGAGTTGTCCTTATTTTTATTTTTTAATAGCTTTATTGGGATATAATTCATGCATCATACAGTTTACCCATTTGAAGTGAAAACTATACCTGATATTAAGGAATAGTTGTTACTTTTGTTAAGAGTGGTAGTGACTTTGATATTTTGGTGAGTTGTCCTTATTTTTTAGAGATGCATACATACTTAAGTATTTAGGTAAAATGTCATGATATCTATAATTTTGCTTTAAAATATTTCAGCCATAAAAAAGATACAACAAAATTTTAAAACGTTAATTTTTAAATTGAAGTGATAGGTATATGGTATTCTCTGTTTTTCAGTATATTTCAAAATTTTTAAAATAAAAGGTTAAACAAATATGTATCCTCCTAGAGGCACAATTATATATTTAAGTCTTTCACTTGCTTCAGAGGCTTAAATATGGAAACCTGGCTTCTAAATTATAATTATTATGCTGCTTTCTTCCATATTGTTCATGTGTCACTACTCTCCATATTCAGATAGCTATTATTTGCATAGTGTTTTGAAATAAGAATTTTTAAAATATGGCTCTAATTTGATTTTGAAACAGACATCTTAATTTGGCCAGGTTAAGAATAAATTTTGACAACAGGAACACTATTAAGCTAAAAATGCATTTGATTACTTAAACAATTTTAAAATACTTTAATAAACAAATTGGAGTTTAGTAAAACAGTAGTATTAACACATTACAGAAAGTTAGATGAAAATAAAATTTGGGGCTGACCTTATTTTGACAAATCATACTGAAACAATCCCAAAACAGGTTCTAGAACTGATCTAAGAAAACTAGATGGCAAGTTATTAAAGCTCAACAACAACATATTCATATAACAAATATAGTGAGACAAAGAAAAATTCAGTGAAAGTGTATATTTTAAAAATAACCCTATTAATATAAAACTTGTAAAATATTAATTTAAAAAATCCAAATAATTAAAATCACAGGAAGAGTTTCCAAAGTCTCTGTGCTATGCTGAAAATACACAGCAGAATCTCAGTAGGAAAAAAAAAAAAAAAAAGAATGACCTGCATGTTAAAGCATGTTATGAGTGATAATAAACACCACCGTGTTATTTAATCTATGGTATAACCCTATCCACATGATAGTGAAACACTTTAAAGCAGCCCCACCAACAAAATTATAGTACCATCAAATGAGATTTATAACACTACTCTGGAGATAATGAAATATAGAGGTATTTCCAGAAATAAATTTTATATATGTTCATATACAGAGGTGACCAGAACTACATTTTATATATATGTCTAACAAAGGAAATGCTTCTTCTAAATGGTAACCATATCATGTGCACATACCATATAAATTTCTTACATATACACATTCACACTCCATCTCACAAGCAACTGTGATTGATAAATGGATTGTGTTAGAATTCCCTCTAGCAAACAATGAACAAGCAGCTTTAATGAGGCTTATGACCCCACCCTATGGATATCCTAGGGACTCCGAAAGTACTTTGCCACCATATATAGGTCAGGTGCTACAATTCCTTCCCCTACATCAATACATTTTTTTTGACATTTAAACTTTTTAACTTCCTTAACTGTGCAACAATAGGTGAGACACTTCAGAAACATTGTTAAGAAACATTACCTTCTGCAATGAGCATTAGGTAATTGGAAAACACATTTTCAGAGAATCATTGAATTTCAGAGCTAGAAAGAATCTGTGAGATCACTTAGTTGAAGTCCCATATTTTACAAACTAGAATTCAAATTCTGTGAGATCACTTAGTTGAAGTCCCATATTTTACAAACTAGAAAGCCAAAATCCACACATGAATCTGTGAGATCACTTAGTTGAAGTCCCATATTTTACAAACTAGAAAGCCAAAATCCACACATGTTAAATGATTTGCTGAAAGCCACAATTCTGCTCAATGGCAGAGTGGGGACTGGAACCTGGACTTCCGACTCAGTCCAGCACAACCCCCAGTAGTCAGGATGGCAACATGGCTAGTGTTTTTAAAAGACATAATCTCTTTAAGTCATATTTCACCCTCCAGATGTTGACATGAAGAACTGTTCTCCACCTGTGAGGGCCATGCTCTTTGACTCAGTAGGCAGCTTTGAAAGAGAAACACATGGAGCATGATGGGGCCAGGCGTTTACAATTAAGGTACTCCTGGAACTAAAAGAGATGACACTAAGTGAGGCCAAGACTGGCCTCATGTTTTGAGCACTCAGTAAAGTGTTTTTTGAAAGGAACATGAACATAGGTGCTGTGAAGAATGCAAAAGAAGAACGAGTATACTTACCTATAAGCCTTGTGGAGTCCATTCTAGTTCAGAATGTAAGACAACACAAGTAAGACCTGAGTGATCACTGGCTTAAAACACACAGTAGGAGCTACAGAAAATCATAAAAGGAGAAGTTCAGTACAGACCAGAATCATCAAGAAAGGATGCATGTAAGAGCAGGGTTGTAGCTGGTACATGAATAAAGAATATGTTTCAACATATTCATATACGCTTCAACATATATCAACAAAGGGGTGCCCTTCCTAATGTGAGGAGAACATCCGTACCACTGAAATAAAAGATGTGATTTTAGTTAAACTGCTTCAAATTCTGTCCCTAGTGACACTGGAAGATACAGCCAAATGAGCATTTCTCAAAACCACCACTAAGTATCATTTTTGGTAATGACATTATAAGTAATGAAATCAGAAGGGCCCATTTGTTTTCTAAATACTAGATCAGCACTCATTAGCCTAACTTTCTAGTTATTAATTGTGCAGCAACATATTATATTGCAAAATCATTAAGGTTTCAAAGAGGATTTAAAGACTTAGGTTAAGTAGTCTAAGACAATGATATCAGGAAAGCAAAAATTCAGAAGCATTAAAGAATATAACATAATGCCGAACACACAATAAATGTTCAAAAAGTTAAAATTTATATTGTCTTTTCTAAAGATGTGTTTCTTTTGTAAGTTTATGTTTCTTAATATAACTTAATTCTAAGTTTTAATTTATTTTTTAACTTAAAATTTTTTTAACCAAACCAGTATAAAGGACAAATAACATTTTCTCTACTGAATCTAAAAAAAAAAAAAAAATTACCACTGAAGCATTTTCTTTAGTCTTGTGTCTAAAATAAAGAATTTTAAAAAACTTAT
>NW_007732057.1:18504-19983 GCF_000696425.1 Galeopterus variegatus | reverse complement strand
AAGACTTAGGTTAAGTAGTCTAAGACAATGATATCAGGAAAGCAAAAATTCAGAAGCATTATTTTATTAAAGAATATAACATAATGCCGAACACACAATAAATGTTCAAAAAGTTAAAATTTATATTGTCTTTTCTAAAGATGTGTCTCTTTTGTAAGTTTATGTTTCTTAATATAACTTAATTCTAAGTTTTAATTTATTTTTTAACTTAAAATTTTTTTTAACCAAACCAGTATAAAGGACAAATAACATTTTCTCTACTGAATCTAAAAAAAAAATAAAAAAATATTACCACTGAAGCATTTTCTTTAGTCTTGTGTCTAAAATAAAGAATTTTAAAAAACTTATTAAAATGGAGGTTTTAAAAGTAATAAGAAATCTCAGCTTTGTTTTAACATGCAAAACAAGGCAACAATATCAGCATTTTCAAGAAATTCAAGAAAAGAAAGCATGAACTAAGTATTTTAAATCTATCCAAGCTATCCATCTATACTGGAAAAATAGCTTGGATAGATTTAAAATATTTAGTTTTAAACATGCAAAGGAATGCTGTTCCCATGGGCATTTCTTGAACAATCTACTAGAAGATGAGCTTCATCTAATCAAAAGATGAGTGACTAAGTTTAGCAAAAGAATAGAAGGGTAATGTATTTAATTACACCTAAAATTAAACCAAGGCTGGGGATAAATAAAAGAAAAATATACAAATAATACATATTTTAACAATGTAAAGTAGTGCAACTAAAACATGAGACAATAGTAAAGGAAAGAGGAAAGTAAAATGAGTTCATTGATAGTGAATAAGTAGCAGGTATAAGCCAAAGAATACCATAAAAAACTATCATACTAGTAGTAAAAGTTTAAATGAGAAAAGAGTGGGCTAAGAGCATTCTTAAAAGGTTTAAGTACCAAGGTAATCACTACAGCAAAAATACAAACTTTCATAAATAGCCTTTCCTCCCTCCAAAAAAGCCTTAAAGAATATAAGATCAAATAAAACACATAAAATAAGGAAACACAGCAAATAAAGTAATGAATATTTACTGAATAGCACAGTAATGATATTTATAAAAAGAAACCGCAGGAGAATTAAAGAGACAGAAACTAATAATAGGAGACTTTTAAACACCATTCTTGGTACAAAACAGGTCAAATGGACAAAAACTAAGTAAAGATACAGATAACATAGACAAAACAGACAATAAGGCAGATCTTTTGGATATATATTGAACTTTACACTCTGAAAATAGAGACTATCTTTTTCTCAAGCAAACATGTAAGACTGACAAAAACTTATCTTCTAAGTCACAATTAAGGCATCAGTGCACTCCAAAGAGTAAAATTATTACAAACAATACTCTAATCATACTGTAGTAAGTTTAGGCATTAATAAAAACAATTTTTCAAAGGCCCTTCCACATAAAAATTTAAGAACCTTATATTGAACTACTTTTTCTTTTTTCCTTTTTGTCTTTTTTA
>NW_007732057.1:15011-17430 GCF_000696425.1 Galeopterus variegatus | reverse complement strand
CTGAGGGTTGCAATCCGTTGCCGGACACGAAAAAAGACAAAAAGGAAAAAAAAAAAAAATCCATGAGATATTATATAAAGCAGCAACCAGAGGAAAATTCATAGCCTTAAAAACTTAAGGAAGTAAAGAAAAAGAACAAAAGGGTAAAATTGTAAGAGCAAAGAAAAGACATAATAAAGGTAAAATCAGAAATTAATGATAAAAAAGAGAAAAACAATATATCTCATTAATTAACCAAAATCCAAGTTTGTTGGAAAATTATCAAAATGAACTATTAGCCACCTTTATCACTACAGAAAAAAGAAAGCAAAATAAAATTAAAAATAACCAGAAGGAAATAATCATGAAGTAGAAGAAATTTAAAAGTCATAAGAAACTACAATACAAACGACCATACAAATAATTTTCAAAAGCCAAATAAAATGGGTAACAACTAAAATTGACCCAACTAGAGATAAAGAGCTTAAACAACCAATTTACATATGACAAAGTAGAGAATTACAAAGAATTACCTCACAGAAAAGCAGCAGAATCAGATGGTTTCAAATTCAAAGACCAGATAGTCCCAATGTAACAGAAATAATCCTGGTACATAGAAAATGAAATAAAACCTCCAAATTCTTTTTACAAAGAAGGATAACATTGATACTGAACTTTGATAAAGACAGTACATAAACAGAAAACTACAGAACAACATCACTTATGAATACCAATATGAAAGTACCACAAAAATATTAGTAAACACACTTCAACACCACATTAATACTATGCCATAACAAATTGATATTTATTCCTGGAAAGTAAGGTTGGATCAATATTAGAGGCTCAGCAATATGTTACACCACATTAATAGATCTGAGAGAAATACAGGATTATTTCCACAGATGCTAAACAAGCCTTTGAAAAATTCAATATCCATTCCATAAAAATAAAAGAAACATCTACGGTTAATAGAGCTGGGAGTGGGGAGGGAGAGGGTATATAGGGAGAGACTGGACAAGGGGCATAAAGAATAAGTATGATTTGTAACAATATATGTGCTAGTAATACTGATTTGATTAACATATGTCAACGCTGAACCCAAGAAATATGTATAATCAATTATGATTCAATAAAAATTTAAAAAATAAATAAAAAATAAAAGAAATTATTCAAGAACATAGGAATTGATGGTTATTTCTGTAACCTCTCTTTATATACAGACACACACACACGCACTCACATAACACATTCACACATACATTCACACATATGTAGACACACCTTAGTCCTAAAGCCAGCATCGCATTTAAGGGGGTAATACTTCAGGCATTTCCACTTCGATCAAGGAGAGGCAAGGATGCTGCTTTCACTACTACTTAATACTATACGGGATGCACTAGACAATGCAATTAGACAAGATAAATCAATTAGAAATATAAGAACTGGAAAAGAAAAGGAAAAACTACGTCTATCTGCATATGATATGACAGTTTCCTAAGAAAACCCTAGAAAATCATTACTAAAACTACTTCAAACAACAAAAGAATTCAGTAAATTAACAGAATATAAAATTAATGCATAGAAATCGACAACTTTAATACACCAAAACAATAATCAGTAGAAGACATAATGATAGAATAACCACATTGACAATACCAATAAAGGTATATAATATTTAGGAATAAACATAATAGAAAATGTGCCAAACTAATATGAATAAAGCTTTAAAATACTCCTGAAGACGCAAATGTAAAATTGATGAAATACAAAAATATTCCTTATTGCTGAATGAACACTTATGTATCATAAAGATGTCAGATCTCCTTCAAATTCATTTTAAAATTTAACAAAATTCCAATAAAAATGCCATGTATTTTTTTTAATGAAGCTAGACAAAAGAATACAGAAAAATATAAATAACTAGGATAACACTGAAAAAGAAATGCTTTAAGGAACTACTAGCCTAACCAGATATTAAAATACATTAAAAAGACTAAGAAACTAATGAATCAGTATTTATGCATGGTACTGATTCATAAATAAACAAACCAGGGGGATTCAACGAAGTACAGAAATAAACTAAAAAACATAAGGAAATTTAGTACAGTTAAGCATTGCTTAATGACAGGAATATGTTCTGAGAAATGAATTGTTACCTGATTTCATCGTTGTGTGCACATTATAGAGTGTACTTACCCAAACCTAGAAAGTATAGCCTAATAGGGCTGGCCTGTGGCTCACTTGGGAGAGTGCGGTGCTGATAACACCAAGGCCATGGGTTTGGATCCCTATATAGGGATGGCCAGTTCGCTCACTGGCTGAGTGTGGTGCTGACAACACCAAGTCAAGGGTAAAGATCCCCTTTCTGGTCATCTTAAAAAAAAAAAAAGAAAGAAAGTATAGCCTACTACACACCTAGGCTAAATGGGATAGTTTA
>NW_007732057.1:11023-14610 GCF_000696425.1 Galeopterus variegatus | reverse complement strand
AGGCCATGGGTTTGGATCCCTATATAGGGATGGCCAGTTCGCTCACTGGCTGAGTGTGGTGCCGACAACACCAAGTCAAGGGTAAAGATCCCCTTTCTGGTCATCTTAAAAAAAAAAAAAAGAAAGAAAGTATAGCCTACTACACACCTAGGCTAAATGGGATAGTTTATTGCTCCTAAGCTACAAATCTGTACAGCATGTTACTGTACTGAATACTGTAGGCAACTGTAACATAATAGTATTTGTGTACCTAAACACAGAAAAGGTACAGTAAACTATGATATAAAAGGTAAAAAAAAAAAAAAGAAAAAAAAAAGAAAAAGGTACACCTGTATAGGGCATTTACCAAGAATGGAGTTTGCAGGACTGTAGTTGCTCTGGTGAGTCAGAAAGTGAGTGGTGAATGAATATCAGATCCTAGGACATTACTGTACACTTAGGTTACACTAAATTTATTTAAAATTTTTTTCTTTCTTCAATAATAAATTAGCTTTAGCTAACTGCAACATTTTTACTTTATAAAATTTTTAATTTTTTAAACTTTTTTACTCTTTTGTAATAACACTTAGCTTAAAACACAATCACATTGTAAAGCTGTACAAAAATATCTTCTTTCTTTATATCCTTATTCCATAAACTTTTTTCTATTTTTCTATTTTTACTTTTAAACTTTTTTTTGTTAAAAACTAAAAAGCAAACACACACATTAGCCTAGTCCTACACAAGGTCAGGATCATCAATATGACCGTCTTTCAACTCCACATCTTGTCCCACTGGAAATTCTTCAGGGGCAATAACGCACATGGAACTGTCATCTCCTATGAAAACAAGGCCACCTTCTGGAATACCTTGTGAAGGAACTACCTTAGGATGTTTTACAGTTAACTTTTCCTTATATATATAAGGACAATGCGTATACTCTAAAATAATGATAGTAGAGCATAATAAACACACAAACCAGTGACATAGTTGTTTACTATCATTATCAAATATTATGTATTGCACATAACTGTATGTGCTATACTTTTATAGCACTGGCAGCACAGTAGGTTGGTTTACACCAGCTTCACCACAAACATGAGTAATGCTTTGCACTATGACATTACCATGGCTACAGTGTCACTGGGTGACAGGAACTTTTCTGCTCAATCATTGACTGAAACACTGTTATGCAGCACATGACTGTATATGATAAAGGAGCATCTAATATCACTGAAGAAAAGACACTTTAAAAAAAATAGTATTGGCTGTTGGTGGGACTGTAAATTAGTACAACTGTTATGGAAAACGGTATGGAAGTTTCCCAAAAAACTACAAATAGAAATACCATACAATCCAGCAATCCCACTACTCAGTACATACACAAAGGAATGGAAATCACATGTCAAAAGGATACCTGCACTCTCATGTTTATTGCATCTCTACTCACAATAGCCAAGATATGTAACCAACCTAAATGTCCACTGATAGATGACTAGACAAATAAAATGTGGTACATACACACAATGGAATACTACTCAGCCATAAAAAAGAATGAAATTCTGCCATTTGCAGGAGCATGGATGAGTTTGGAGAATAAACACATTATAAATCTACAGTTTACCACAATCCCAATCAAAATTTCAGCAGGTTTTTGGTAGAAATTGGCAAACTAATTCTAAAATAATATATGGAATTAGAAAGCACCCAAAATAGCCAAAACAATTTTGAAAAAAGAACAAAGTTGGAAGACTCATGCTACCTAATTTCAAGACTATGAAGCTACACTAATCAAGACAGTATGATATTGACAGTATGATACTGGAGCAGAAAGAATCCAGAAATAGATCCATACATATATAGTTAGCTGATTTTTGACAAAAGTACCAAGGCAATTCACTGGGGAAAAGATATTCACTTCAACATATGGTGCTGAAACAACTGGACATACGTATGCAAAAAAAAAAAAAAATGAATCTTGACCCTCACCTTGCACCAAATACAAAAACTAACCTGAAATGGATCACAAAACTGAATATAAGAGTTTTAGAAACTTCTTGAAGAAAACTTATGAGAAAACATTTGTGACCCTGACATAGGACACAAGAAGCACAATCATAAAAGAAAAAAAATCATAAATTACACCTCATCATAATTAAAAACATCTACTTTTTGAAAGACATTGATAAGAGAATGAAAAGCCACAGATACAGAAAATATGTGTTAAACAAATATCTGACAAAAAGCTCCTTATCTTCAAAATATAAAGATCTTTTACAACTCAAGAAGAGAACCCAATTTAAAAATGGGCACCTTTGCTGAAGAAAATATATGAGTGGAAAATAAGCACATGAAATTTACTCAATATCATTAGTCATTAGAGATGACTGATGCAAATTTAAATACTAGATATGACTACACATCTATTATAATGGCTAAAATTTTAAAGACTAATGAAACCAAGATGTGGAGAACATGGAATTTTCACACATTGCGGATGGGAATGTGTAATGGTACAATCACTCCAGAAAACAGGTTGACGGTTTCCAAGGTAAACATACACTACCATATAGCCCAGAAATTCCACTCCTAGTTATTTATCCAGAAGAAATCAACACACATGCCTACACAAAAACCTGTACACGAATGCTTAGCTTATAAGCAACTTTATTTGTAATTGTCAAAAAGAAACAACCCGAATATCTGTCAACAGCTGAACAGAAAGAAATTGTAATAGTTTTCAACAAAATACTACACCAAGCAATAATAAAAAGGAATGAACTACTAATGAACTACAAGGATAAATCTCAAAAGCATTATGCTAAGTGAAGGAAGACAGACACTGAAGAGTACATAACTTATAATTCCATTTATTTAACATTCCTGAAAAGGTAAAAATATAAGGACAGAAATCATTGCCAGGGGCTGGAAGTGAGAGAAGGGGACTGACTGTAAAGGGAAATAAGAGAACTTTTGGGGATAAGAGAAATATTCTGAATCTTGATGGTGGTTTGTCGGGTCTGCTGCCGGCCGACCCAAACAGCCCTAGCCTCGTTATCAGTCTCTCCCTTAGTGGGTGAGCGAATTGCCCATATTCCTCTTTCCCTCCGGTCCCCATTGGGAGGAGACGGGGGAAGAGAGCCGTGAAGAGAGGTGAGCACAGCCGCCGGCCCCAACCAGCCCATTAAAGGACACTCAGATGCGGCAGGGGTTCTGTCGAGCAGTTCCATTTATTATCACACAAGCACTTGCTTTTAAATGCAAATGGGGAAGGGAGGTTTTTTACATCCTTCAATCAGCTTAAAGGTTATGAGAGCATGCATCCTATCTCAATGCCTAGCTATTGCAATCAGGCAGTGTTCGTGAGCCCGGAAGCGGTATTTGGCCAATAAGGGCTAAGGCAAGGTTCCCGCAGACACTCCCACCCTACTTCCTCCCGGCGCCATCTTAGGCTGCCACGTTAATACGCATACGCCCTTGTGGGCCCATAATGGCACCGCTTGTAATGTCACTTAAGGTGGCGTTAGTTTGTAAGGCCCAACAGTGGTTGTGGTTACAGGTTATAATACATGTGTCAAAGCACTTAGAACCCTACATTTAAAAGGGTG
>NW_007732057.1:7937-10410 GCF_000696425.1 Galeopterus variegatus | reverse complement strand
CTCGCCATTTTAATCTCCCTATCTTTCAGTTTTTAGTGAAGGTGACTTTTTTCCATTTGTTTCTAGGACAGTCATATTTCTTCTTCTGTGTTCTGTCCATTCCTTTTGATCATTGCTTTAAGAAAGTATTTTGTGTTTTCTTATTAATTTTTTAGTGCTTGCTAGATATTCTCAAACTTTTGTCATAAACATATCTTCCAGATTCTCACCTTTCAATTTTTCAAATTTTTTAATATACAGTCATCTAAAAAATTTAAATCAATATTTTCTGTTGCCTTTTTTCTCTTGCATTTTTATTTAGAAATTTCTTTACCCATGCAGAGACTATTTAAATATTCAACTATATTTTTTTCTAATTTTTTATAGACTCAATTTTTTAACTCTTTAATCCTGTGCTGATACCCTAGCTACTAGTTCCATGTAACTAAATTTAATTAAAATTAAGTTGAATTAAAAATTTAGATCCTCAGTTACATTAGCCACATTTTTCAGACAGACTATTTTTTAAAGAAGTTTTAGGTTCAATTTAGGTAAAATTAGAGCAATTTACGTAAAACTGAATGGAAACTACAGCAAGTTCCACATATCTCTAGCTTCCACTCACATAGCCTGCCCTAATATCAACATCCCTCACCAGAGTGAAACATTTGTTACAGTGAATCAATCTACACTGACACATCATTATCACCCAAAGTCCACAGTTTACATTAAGGTTTGTTCTTGATGTACATTCTACAGGTCTTGACAAATGTATGATGACATGTGTCCACCACTGTAGTACACAGAACAGTTTCACTGCCCTAAAAATCCTCTGTGCTCCACCCTATTCACTCTATTCATTCCTGTCTATTCATTCCTCCCTCCCTTCTAATCCTAGGCAATCACTCATCTTTTCACTGTCTCTATAGCTTTTGCTTTTCCAGAATGTCATATAGTTGGAATCATAGCATGTAGCCTTTTTCAGACTGGCTTCTTTCACATAGCAATATACACTTAGGTTTCCTCCATGTCTTTTCATGGACTGATAGTTCATTGCTTTTTAGCACTGACATTCCCCTACTGAAGGACATTTTGATTGCTTCCAAGTTTTGACAAGTATGAATAAAACTACCATAAACAGCATCTGTATGCAGGTTTTGTGTGGACATAAGTTTTCAGCTCATTTGGGTAAATATCAAGGAGCACAACTGCTGGATGGTAGGTATGGTAAGAATATTTTTGTTTTCTAAGAAACTGCCAAACTGTCTTCCAAAGTAGCTGTACCATTCTGCATTCCCGCCAGCAATGAATGAGAGTTCCTGTTGCTCCACATATTCATCAGCATTTGGTATTGTACTAGCCACATTTCATGTACTTAACACCACATTATTAATGGCTGCCATCTAGGACAGTTAAACATGGAATATTTCCATCATCACAGAAAGTTCTACTGGAAATACTTCTCTGTATGAAACTTAATTGGTTATACAGTACAAAAGGAACTAATGTGACTAATGTGTTTTTTTTCTCTGCATACATCCATTCTTTCTCCCATTGGATTTTGAAGGTTCTTTATCTATATTTGTTCAGAAATTCAAATTCCTGCTCGGCCACTTTTTAACTATGTGCCCATTAACAAATTATTTAACCCCTCTGACTTTCAGTTTCCTCATTCTAATTACTCATTAGTTTTGTGCAAGGACTAAATTAGATAAGCATGGTAAGATAAATTACAACATTCATCATGCTAAGCCCTCATTAGTAAACTCTTCTGGGTTAGGAGTTTGTTTTTTTGAATGTTTCATAATGGTACTTTAAGGAGCATTACTGAAAGCAAAAGCATAATACTGTATTTACCCGATTTGGGTTTTTGTAACCCAAAAGTAGATTTGCTGCTTTTATATCACCATGAACATATTCATTTTCATGTATATATTCTAGTACATCCAACTGTGAAAAGAAATAGAAAATATAAGGTTATACTGTTATCTATTTAAAACTCATGATTTGAACATTTTGAATACAGAATAATACAGGTTTTTTTTTTCATATTAACAATGACAAAGTGATGTATTTCACAGTTACTGGTTAATTACTCTATTCTAAAATATCACATCTTCTGGTTGCTCACCCTAGAAAACACTTGAATAAAATGATCCTCAGATATCAAGTGTTTTACCTGAACCTCTGATAGAAGGAAAACAGGATTCAACAATGCTTATCCCTATGCTCCTTATAGCCCAGTGGCTAAAACACACTGTGCAAAGAGGAAAAATACAGCACAAACCAGAGATCTATAGTGAAATAATCATGAAGCCCACTCAGCAATTCCTCATCTAAGCAACAATAATAAATCAAGTCTTGGGGACCTCAGAACAAAATACATGTCCATGAGAACAGGGAAAGGCATTCTTCCTCTATATAGAACAGAAAACTACTTAGCTTCATCTTTAAAGCCCTTCAGTCTTGCACGTTGCATACACCTAGTGCTCAG
>NW_007732057.1:2912-7355 GCF_000696425.1 Galeopterus variegatus | reverse complement strand
TAGAAAACACTTGAATAAAATGATCCTCAGATATCAAGTGTTTTACCTGAACCTCTGATAGAAGGAAAACAGGATTCAACAATGCTTATCCCTATGCTCCTTATAGCCCAGTGGCTAAAACACACTGTGCAAAGAGGAAAAATACAGCACAAACCAGAGATCTATAGTGAAATAATCATAAAGCCCACTCAGCAATTCCTCATCTAAGCAACAATAATAAATCAAGTCTTGGGGACCTCAGAACAAAATACATGTCCATGAGAACAGGGAAAGGCATTCTTCCTCTATATAGAACAGAAAACTACTTAGCTTCATCTTTAAAGCCCTTCAGTCTTGCACGTTGCATACACCTAGTGCTCAGTAAACATATACTGACTAGGGGAATGGATGAATGGATGAAAGGGAAAATTAATGAGCTCTATTTGACACATCCCAACCTGGCATAAGTAGTTTCATTCTACTTAAAATGTAAAAAATCAAATGAGTCTTAAGCAAACCAAACACATACAAGACAAATATGCAATATAAACAAATGTGTGACTGGTTACTATTAAGATTTCATTGCTTCTTATGTGGCAAAGTATATATTATTCATTGCCACAACTAATTATTGCCACCATCCCAAACTCATAACAAAAACCTTACAGTACCCCTACACCATCACATATTTAGTATGGAAAATACTATTTTTCCATAATTTGCATTGTTACAGATATAACTGACAAAAGAGGTTATTCTTACAGCAATATAAGCTTGTTCTGATATGTAAAACAAAGCTATGAGAAAAAAAAATCAGACTATAGAACCAATGCCTAACTGAGTTTGCAGTACCAAACACAGCACAGTCTGTCATTTACAGAGTCCACTGTTATCAATTTCACCAAAATAGCCTCTACTCTACTGTCAATGAATGACATTTCTAGGGCAATAATCCTTCATTCTTTGATAATTCCACAAAGGGCAAACATTTTTATATTGTAACAAGTAAATAAACTGAAAATAGAGCATGTGAAATACGTCATTCCTTACCATTCGGATACCCAGCTGCAGGACAGTTGACTTTTTAAAAATACCATTCTGATCTGAGATCTTCTGTAAATCTATTCCTAGTCTTTCCATTATCATAAATCTGTAACTATAAGAAAGACATCAAAAAGAGATCTTTCTCAGTTAGTAATGCTTGTAACTGTCTTCTAATGAACTTGAAACACAGAAAAATACCCCCAACCTTACAACCAAGAATGATGTAATTTGAACCAGTGAATGCACATTAATAATCCTGCTGTTCTTTTGAAGATACTACTCAGTAGTTACATTGCAGTTTCCTAGTAGAAGAGAATGCTGTGCTGAACCTTTCACACTGTCTTAGATCATGAAAAGAGAATAGATTTTTTAAATTACATATTCCTGAATTTAATTCCTTTTGACTCTATTACCTTCTCACCATATGACCTTTAACAAATTATCTGTCCACAAATAAAATTTTATTTATATTTTTTTCTTGACATTATAAAATCATATTTATATTCTCTATACATTTATAAACATGCCTCTTTTAAGTGCACTTCTTCCTTTTCTTTTGGGCACTCTCCATCCCTTCTTTTCTTCCCTTCACTTCTACGCCCCCATGAGCCACCATGCTATATCTATGTATACATATACAAACACATACATTAGAGAATTTTTTTGTTTTACAAAAATGTCATCATATCACATGTACTTCTCCTGTCTTTTTTTCAGTAGTATCTCACTGAAACCCTTTCAAATCAATTTGTATAACTCTGATATCTTTAATAGGCTATATATTACATGATATGGATGACCATGATTTACTTGGCCATTCAGTCTTCTATTGGCAGCCTTTTACTTTGCTTCAAAATTATTGTTTGCTCATTTTGTTTTTTATTTATAGCATTTAAAGACTATTTGAACAAAGTATGGACATTTCAGCCAATTTTCTCACCTGTGTAATAAAAATAATATCACCTATTTTAAATTCTATCCATAGGATAAGATGAGATAAAGTATATGAAAATCCCTGGCACAAAATGGGAACATAACTAATGACTGATTTTTTTTTTCTTTTTTTAATCAATGTTAATAAATTATTTATATATGATGACTAGCCATATTTGATGGTTTTAAAAATGTTTCTGTAAATTCTTTCCTTTGACTCTCCTCCAGAGATGGAGCTTAATTAATTCACCTCTCTTGAATATAGGGTGGACGTAGTGACTTGCTTCTAGCAAAGAGAATATAGCAGGAGTGACAGGATATCACTTCTAAGATAAGATTATAAAAAGACAATGATTTTCATCTTGAATGCACTCTCTTGTGTATGCTCTCTTTCTCTCTCCCTCTTCCAATTACTTGCTTTAGGGGAAGTCAGTCAGCATATCTTTACAACGTTAAGTTAGCTTGTGCAGAGACCCACATGATCAGGAAGTAAGTAAGGCCTGCTAACAATCACATGAGTAAAATTAGAAGCAGGTCTTCCTAGGCCTGCCAATAGCCATGTGAGTGACCTTCAAAGCAGATCCTTCCCCAGGCAAGCCTCAGATGACTACAGCCCAGCAGATAGCTGACTATATCCTCATAAGCGATCCTGACCTAAATACATTCAGATAAACCACTTGCGGATTCCTGACCCACAGAAACTAAGATACTATAAGTTGGTTGTTAAAAGCCTCTATGTTTTGGGTAATTTGTTACATAGCAAAAAATAACTAGTAGATCACATAAGAAATAGTTATAGAACAACTTTGATTATAATAATTTCATTTTACCTTCTTCCCTTGAATTCAGTCAGACCAGATCCATAAAAGAGAGGAATTCCTAAATAATCAAGTTGTTTGAGTTCTATCCACTTTTTGACTGCAAAGACAAATTTAACAAGAAAAAAGATTCACATTATTTCTCACTTTTGCATAGATGCTAAGACTTAATTAGCTAACCAAAACAGTTCAACCTTCCTAGAAAGTAAAAATTTTAAAAAATCAAACTTTATCCAATGACTTCAAACTCTATTATAACAGAATTATAAGATTAACACAAAAAACAAATACAGAAATTTTAAAATTAAATAATTATAAAAAACAAAAGTCATAGTCTTATAAATACATTGTTTTATATACACAAATGTTTTTATTAATGAAAAAATTAATTATATGCTAGCTAAATTTCTAAATATAATCTATATTAACTACCAAAAAAATCGGTAAATAGATGGCTTTTTCTTCCCTATTACTTTAAAATCTAAAGCCACAGTAGTCAAAAAAAAAAAAAAAAAAAAAAAAATTGGGCAGAAAAATCATCTTACTCTGAAATTATGTCATACATAAATTGTAAAAAAAAAAAAAAAAAAAAAAAACAGAAATTGGGCAGAAAAATCATCTTACTCTGAAATTATGTCATACATAAATTGTTTTGATCAAATTTACAAAAAATCAAATCCACTTAAACAATCAGATAGCTTATTCATTTTTCATTTTTCTACCATATGTTTAATGTTTAAGACAGCTCTACTGATAAACAATCAAGTTTAATGGATTCTATTTGTCACTCTGACATAGTTTAAGCAGTTAGTAAAGACTACAGTCTTTAGGTTTAGAAGCCTTTATTAAGGAAAACAAAGTTAATTGTTAAGGCCAGACCCATCATTCTTTTTCCTAACCATAATGGAAATGACCTTGACTCTACTAGTCATTACTCCTACCAACTTCCTTAATGTTTTACTTAGCCCATCTATATAATATAGTATTTATAAAATGCTTTTATTATTCTTCATCTCTGCTCATATTCATTTCACATTCAAATCCTTTAACTGGTAGTTCTCACATCTGATAACCAGCTCCAATTAATTTCCCAATATTCACATTTCTAACATTTTTAAAAACATAATGCTTGATCATTTCCATACACCTTACCTTAATCCACTCTACAATCATTCCTTTTGTTTATATGTCTACTATCCATTTTAATGTCTTTTCTTTACATTCCTCCTATCCAAATGGTTTTTTTGTTTAAAAAAAAAAACTGCATTCTCTTTTACTCTTAGAGAACTCTTAGTAGCTTAGATCAACAACTCAACATTTTATGTAAAGCAGTAGAAACAACTTTGACTTAAAATATATAACCCATTATATATGCCATATCAAGATTTGTATACCATCTGTCTTGCTTTTATATGTTATAACAGTTAACTGTATCACTTCACAATAAAATTTCTTATTGAAAAGAATTTTCCAGAAGGCCAGAAAAGACAAAAATATCAACACTCACTTTAGCAAGCACATATATGGAAGTAGCTTGCTTTGCTATTTTACTTACTACAGTCTTTTTTTGCAGCTCTCTGATAAAATTTAAGTTCTGAAAATAATGGGCCATTTTCCTGATATTCCTACAAAAGAAAAGAATAATTAATTTTATTAGGGAAAAAAAAAA
>NW_007732057.1:0-2902 GCF_000696425.1 Galeopterus variegatus | reverse complement strand
CAAATCATTATAAATTTAATAAAGTTCATTAGCTAAAGAAGCTGTCAGATTGTTAAAAAAATAAATAAACACATACTGTTTATAAGAAACACATCTAAAACCTAGTGATTCAGAGAAACAATGTAAAAAGATAGAAAATAAATAAGCCAAAACCGGCTGAAAGAAGGCTAAAACACATATTTTCAAAGTTAAATAAATCTTCAGGAAAAAATTAGTAGATATTGAGTTAGTCCAACCCAATCTTAAGAGGAATGATGCAAAAAAATAAATAAATAAACAACCCATAATATTTATGAACTTGAAAGCATTTAACAATGTGGCTTGAAAATACATAAATCGAGCAGCAGCACCAGACAGCAGAACTGGGCAGCTCCATGTGGCTCCCTCACCTCACCGCCTTGGACCCAGGCAGGCAGGGAGCTCCAGGCCCCACCCTGGCACCCTGAACCGGCATTACGCAGGTGAGCCCCCTGGTGCCAGCCAGCGGAACCATGAGGCTCCATTCAGCCACTCATCCCGCCTCAGACCTGGGAGGAGCACCAGCCTATGGTTCTGACCCAGTGAGTTTGGCCCCGCAGAACTCCACATGCTAGGGGCTCATTCTATGACTACAGAGTCTAGAACGGGAACCAAGGTGATTTACCATAACCACCACCACACCTAATGTCAAGCAAAGACAATTCACCCAGCACAGTAGCAACCAAGGTCACTCCACAGCCAACCTCAGTGTAATTAAAGAAGCAAACCCCCTACCAAATGACCAAGCATCATCGAAAGAACACTAGAAGCACAAACAATCAAGAAGAAATGACACCACTGAAAGGCTACAGTAATGCCCCAAAGTCAGACTCCATGAAATGTCTGAAAAAGAATTTCGAGCAATGATCTTAAGAAAACTTGAAGAAATAAAGGAAGACTCAATTAGAGAACACAATGAAACAAGAAAAAAACATCCAGAATATGAAAGAAGAAATCTACAAAGAGATTAATACCATAAAAAAGAGTGTAGCAGAACCTGTAGAAATGAAAGACTCACTCAATGAAATAAAAAACATGACTGAAAGCTTGAGAAACAGGGTAGAACAAGCAGAAGAAAGAATTTCAGAGCTTGAAGGTGGTCTTTTTGAAATAAGTCAGGCAGACAACAAAAAGGAAAAAAGAATTAAAAATAATGAGGAAAACCTACGAGACATAGCAGACAACTTCAAACACTCTTAACATCCAAATTGTGTGGGCCGGCCCGTGGCTCACTCGGTAGAGTGCNAAAAAAAAAATCCTGAAGATGAAATTGTAAAAATGATGAAACTACAAAAATATAAGTATACATATGTAATATATAATAGTACTTAAATCATTTTTTATAAAACACAGGCACCAGATTTCTACTAAACATCTCAGAAAACACTAAAGAAACTTGAAGAATCTCATTTTTAAACAACGTATTATACTACTATCCCTATACAGTCTTACATATGAAAGCAGTCTTACAAAAAGCACTTACTAAAAGCACGGAGAACTGTATACATAAACATACCGAACACTCACAGTATACCACCATGTACATCAGGGCGGATACATTGCAAACTACTCTAGTGGTTCATTTGTACATGATACCTTTACTGAGTATCTACTGTAATTCGTTAATTGTTCTAGGTACAAAGGATACAAACAGAAATAAAACCCTATGCCTGCCTTTGGGGACTTACCATCTAGAATAAAGAGTTAGGGAGGGAAGAAGAGGGAGAGAAGAGATAGCTAGATCAGATACCCAGGACGGTAAGTGACAGTACAGAAGAACAAAGGTTCTCCAGTCCCAACACCTCAATAATGTGAAAATATAACATTAGGTTTATCAGTACACAAATAGCTATAAAAATTAAGGTGAGAAACATTTTTTGAAAAATAAAATAAAGCAGAAAAAAGTCAAATATATGTGAAATACAAACTTAAAAGCCATACTCACCACTTTTATTACATGTCTTGCGTCTCTGTCTGGTTTATTTGTGGGGAAAGCTGCAGAGAAAAACAAAATAAGGAAATAGTTGCTCTCAGTTACTGAATATCATATCCCAGACACTGTGCTAAGCACTTTACATATATTAGTGTATTATATCCTCCTAACAACCTCTGTGGTAGTTAAACATCATCTCCATTTTACACAAGACACTACTAAGGTTTGAGAAGTTGAGTAACTTTCTTACTAAGAAGTGGTAGACTGGGGACTGAAATTTAAATCTGTCTGACACCACAGCCCACACTCTTTACCATATTCAAATATGGAAACCAACAGACAATATTAAGAACACAGATCCAAACTGTAGGGAAAAATATCTTCTAGATATATGGCATTAAACCCAATAGGTTATATATAGTAAAATCCATTGATTCAATTTCATTAAATTAGAATCTGTCATAATTCAAAAGTAAAAATTGATTCATTTTAAGTAGAAAGTTTGAAACAATTTCTACTTGGCAAAATTCTAGAATAAGTCAAGTTCATACAATGTTCATTAGGTATTAGATATAAAGCAGGTCCTACAGAAACACAAAAGAAAATTTTCAAGAGGAAGATAACAATTCTGAACTTTTAAGCATCTAACATAGGCTGAACATACATACATAAAATAACAACGCATCTTATAATCCATAACATCTTAAATTTGATAAAATGTCACAAATCATTATAAATTTAATAAAGTTCATTAGCTAAAGAAGCTGTCAGATTGTTAAAAAAAATAAATAAACACATACTGTTTATAAGAAACACATCTAAAACGTAGTGATTCAGAGAAACAATGTAAAAAGATAGAAAATAAATAAGCCAAAACCGACTGAAAGAAAGCTAAAACACATATTTTCAAAGTTAAATAAATCTTCAGGAAAAAATTAGTAGATATTGAGT
>NW_007732056.1:141245-142086 GCF_000696425.1 Galeopterus variegatus | reverse complement strand
GTGGCGCGCTGTAGCAGTGCGCCACCGGGCCGGCCCCACCATTGGAATTTTTTAATGTAAGTAGAGGGGTCGGTGGTGAAGGACCCTAATCTCTTTTCCAGCTGGGCGAGATCGGCTAATGAAAAGGGAACATGTACCCTAATAACATCCTCCTCCTCCTCCCCCCCTCCTCCGGGGAAGGTGGCTCAGGGGGCCTTGTCCCCTCCTCTCCCTCCCTCCCTCTCTCCTCCAGGAGGAGGCAGGAGGGAGAACAGGCTGACCAGGTGGCCCCTCACCCTGCGGCGGTTGCCCCAGAGACCAGGGCTGTTTACCAGCTGGCCGGCCGGGCGCAGGAGGTGGATGGAGCGGAGTTAACTGAGGGGGGTTGGGGAGCAGAGGGAGTTACAGGAGAAGGAGACCTGAATGGGGGGGTTTCATCCACAGGGTCAAAATTATCAGAAGTAGGGGGTAGTGAAGGCCGTGAGGATGGAGGGGGTTTGGAAGCAAGGTGAACCTGGGAAGGAGAACAGGTGAGACAGAGAGAGGGATTTTGGGCAAGCAGGTGGAAAGCCTCTACATATGGAATCTCTTTCCACTTTCTCAGGTGCTGGCAGTAGTTAAAAGGTCCCAGAGAATGTCGGGATCAAGTGTGCCCTCAGGGGGCCACTTATTTTGGTTATCTAGGGGATAATAAGGCCAATCTTGTGTGTAAAATTTGGTGAGGAGTTTGGGTTTAATGTCAGGCTTGAGGGATAGGGTGGTGAGGTTGTTTAAGAGACATTGTAAGGGTGGATCACCCTGGAGGGAGGAGGCAGAAGCTCCCATTCTGAAGAGGATTAGAGAGAGAGAGAGAGAGAGAGAA
>NW_007732056.1:124032-140245 GCF_000696425.1 Galeopterus variegatus | reverse complement strand
CCAAAAGAGGGTAGAGAATAAGATAATTTCGAAGGGGGAGAACTCTAGAAAGGTTCCCTGAAGCCACAGGTCGGTGATTTGTTGAGTCCAGTGTGTGTAGGAGGCTGTAGGGGAGAGCATCCAGGCATCTGCGGCCAAAGCTTCCAGGAACAAGGACCATCAATGAAGCAGGTCCATTTTAACAGCGGGTTAGCTGATCTGGTGAAGAGCGGGCAGGATCCTCGGTGGCCAGGAGCTGGTAGTAATTAACAAGGTTCTGGAGAATGTCGGTATCGAGTGTGCCCTCAGGGGGCCACTTATTTTGGTTATCTAGGGGATAATAAGGCCAATCTTGTGTGTAAAATTTGGTGAGGAGTTTGGGTTTAATGTCAGGCTTGAGGGATAGGGTGGTGAGGTTGTTTAAGAGACATTGTAAGGGTGAATCACCCTGGAGGGAGGAGGTGGAAGCTCCCATTCCGAGAGGATTAGAGAGAGAGAGAGAGAGAAGGTTTAAAAGGAGGATAGAATGAGCCCTCTGGCCAGATGAGAAGGATGGAACTCAGAGGGTGTCCCCAATGAGTTGTGCTGTTCTCAGGAGATGGGTATGAACCCAGGAGGGAAGGGGGTATAGGTTGTCACCTAGACCCTCGCTTCCTGGAGGCAACTGTGCCTGGAGCCGGAGGGACCTAGCGCTCTAGGGTTTACTGGACAGCGGGGGTCCTGGACCCGGTAGGAGGAAGGTTAGATGGGTTCAAGGATGAACCCAGGAAGGAGGAAGGTTAAAAGGAGTGAGAGAAAGAGAGAGGGAGGAATGGGAGGTTCAGCCAATGCTGGGGCCGGTGGAATGTGATTAGGGTGAAGGTTTAAATAATCTACAAGCCTGACAAAAGGAAAAGGGGGCTTACCTAACGGATGAGCCGGTGGTGGGTGAAGGAAGCCAGAGCCAGAGAAAATGGACTAGGATGGACCATCAGTCCCGGGGGGGTCACAGAGGGGTCCGAGGAAGTCCGAGGAAGGAGTCCCCTGGTGCAGGGTGAACTCCTCCCGGGTTTCGGCACCAATGAAAGGGCGGAGGACCCAAGCTGATAAGGCGACAGGACCCGAGCTGACAGTTCGCCAGAGAAGTTCCCCTTTATTCAAGGACTGCGCATACATTTATAGGGAGCTGCGTTCTGGGTTTGGATAGGGGGTGGACGGGCGGTAGCTGATTGGACGGGGCTGGGCAGGAAGTGAGCCCTGACCTGTGACTGGCTGAGGTTTGGCTCGGGTGGGCTTGGGTGTTGGCAACGGCAGGCTTGTTTACTGAGGAGAAGAACCTGGAAGGGCGCCTAGGGAATGCTTTCCCCCTCCCCGTCCACTTGAGTGCCCATGGTGTCCTTACAAACTCCACATTGGGAAATGGCTTTCCTTGCTTAGCAAACATATGAGGCACTCAGAAACTTATTGTGGTTGAAGTCTCCTTTTCATTTTTTACTTTTGTGAAGTAATTCAGTTGTGATGAGATATTCCATTTTTAATTTTCAGTGCTTTTTATGACCTAGACTCAGAAGTCACATGCTCCATTTCTGCAACATCCTATTAGTTGCACAAGTCAGCCCCATTCATTGTAGGAGGGGGCTGTACAAGACATGAATACCAGGAGGAAATGATAAGTGGGGGCCATTTCAGAGGATGCCTACCACAATGTCTGCTGAAGAAAAGTAAATCAACAAGAAATGCAGATATGAACATTATTTTTCATTTCTTAAAAAAGTTTTTGTTGTAACGATTCTAACAAACATTAAGCAGTCAGTACAAATTCACATATGGCTCCGTACTTCCTCCCCGTCAACTAAAAATCCAAATAGGTAAATGTGAATATTAATGATTTGTTATAATTTATTTATTCATTCTTTCAACAATTATCTATTGAATTCCTCCTTTGTATCAAGCAGCATTCTAAGAATTCTAGGTCTTAGAAGCAGTGGTGAACAAAACTAAGTCCTTGTCCTCATAAAATGGAGCTTCTACTTTAGTGGAGAAGAAACACACACACACATAATAAACTGTCAGGTATAAATGCAAAGAGGAAAAAGCAGGGCAAAGGGACAGAATGCGTGCAGGTGTTGTTTTAGATAGGTTGGTCAGGAAAAACCTCTCAGAGAAGATGAATTTAGAGCAGGAACCTGAATATAGTCTTTTAATTAATGTTAACTTTAAAACATACAAGCATTAGCTTTTTATTATATAACAAACTACTCAAAACTTAGCGGCTTAAAATGACCATTTACCATCCCACAATTTCTGTGAGTCAGGAATTCAGGTCTGGCTTTGCTAGACAGTTCTGACTTGGGGTCTTGTAAGAGACTGTAGTCATTTGAAGGCTAAACTGACTGGGAATGAAGGAGATGCTTCCTAGGTGGCTCCCTGACATGACTGACAGGTTTATGCTGGTTGTTGGTTGGAGGACTCAGTCTCTCTACAAGGCTGCTTGCATATCCTTATGGCATGCGGGGCTGGTTTACCCGAGCGAGTATTTCAAGAGACAAGGCAGAAGATGTAATTAATGCCTTTTATGACCTAGCCTCTGAAGTCACGTTCTATCACTTTTGTACTATTCTATTGGTCACATAGGTTAGCTCTGATTCAGTGTAAGAAGGGACTACACAAGAGCATAAATAACTGAAAGTGAGGATTCTTGGGAATCATCTTGGAGGCTGTTTATTACAATCCAAACCACAATTTTCTCTCATATGTTTGTATTGAGTTTAAGCAATTTGCATAGGGAAAAAGAATCCATTAATAAACACTAAAGTCTAATTTGTTTTTATATTGGTTCAATTTCATTTCCAATCTTTATCCATAGGGATATCCTAATACATATTACTCCCTATTTGAAGTTTACTCCCTTTTGTTGTATAAATTTAGGTGTGTAACTATAAAAAAATATAAAATACATTTTTTAAGTATGGAACTGTCTTTGTGGGAAAGTTTTAAACTACAAATTCAGTTTCTTTAATAAAAATAGGCATATTCAGGTCATCTGAATGATGACTTATTCTTGAGTGAGCCTTAGTGGTTTGTCTTTCAAGGAATTTGTCCATTTGTCTAATTTATTAAATGACAAAAGTTGTTAATGTTATTTCCTTAGTGTCTTTTAATATATTTGGAAACTAATGATGTCACCTCTCTCATTTCTTTTTATTTATGTATTTATTATTATTATTTTACATTCTGAGATGTTAAAATCTTAGAATTTTAAGGGAGGGGAAGGGAAGGGGTATAGGATGGGAGGAAGAGGAAGGAGGCATGGCTGAGGCCCATGCCATCCCCCTCAGTCCAGCAGGGGAGCCCAGGGGCTTCTGCAGGTGGCTTGATCATGGCTTAGCTGGATGTGGACTTCAGAGGGGCATGGCTGAGGCCCTCAGACCACCCCCTAACCTGGGAGCCTGGGATGCTTCTGGCAGCAGCCTGTTGGTCAACACTGGTCTGGATGTGGACGTTGGGGACATAGCTGTGGCTCTTGGCCTCCTACCACTCCTGCTCAGCTCAGGAGCTGGGGCATCTTTTCCGGTCCTTCTAGGTTTCATAGGTGTTCTTTGATGGTGTTAGACCTTTACTAGTTAGTATCAGAACTTTGTTTCTCATCTGTAAGCTTTTTGCTTTTTCTTTCAGTTATGTATTGGATTATTAGTTACCCCCACCACTTAAACTACACTGGAACTAATTTGTTGTCCTTTACTTCTAAAATGGGGGAACTTACTTTGGAAACCAGCACTTGAGCCCTGTGGTTGAGCTAAATTGCTGCTTTTTTTTTTTTGAGTCCTGGTTCTCTTTTTGTGCAGCTCAGGTTTTAATTGTTGACCTTGTAAGCACCTCTGGGTCTTGTGAGGTCCGTACCCCTGGGTTGTGTGGAAACTATGGCCTGGGCCTGAGTCTTTCAGCAAACTGCACCCCCTGCAGATCTATATTCCTGGCCAGTCTTCACTAAATGGGCCTGTGATGATTGGGGGGCACATCAGCTGTCCATGCTGTGCCCCAGTGTTCCCCTGGTGGGTCCAGCTCCCCATCGCCCACACTTCAAACACTTCCCATGGGAGAGGTTGTGTGCAGATCCCTTGCAATGACTAGCCAGCCTCTGAGTGGCTTCTTTTTTCAGTTGTCTGTGGTCCCTCACTCCTACGCGGGTCCACGGGAACCCTGTTAGTGGTCTTGCTGGCCTGGGGGCCACCACGGCCCTCGTCTCCCCTGCAGCTTCCAAGCAACTTCGTATGAAGGGCACAGCTGTGGCTTTTGCCAGCTCTTGCTCTGTGTGCTCACCAGGGCCAGCCTTGAAGTGATCCGGGTTTGAAATGGTTGGAGTGATCCTTTCTTTCTCTCATCGCAGTTTCTGCCTTTCATGAACTCCACAGGTCTCTGTTCCTCTTCCCCTGAGCTCTAGTGGCTCCAGTTTGGCAGTTGTTGCTTTTTAATAGTTGTAAATTGGTCGATTGTGGGAAGGGTGACACTGGGGACTGTCTATTCTGCCATCTTGACCAGAAGTCCACCTCTCTCATTTCTGATGTTGGTGATTTGTATATTCTCTTTTTTTTGGCAGCTGGCCAGTGTAGGGATCTGAAACTTGTCTTTTTTATCCTGAGAGATCTTACTAGATAGAGGTTTATCAATTTTATTAGTTTTCTCATAGAACAATCTTTTGGAATCATTGACTTTGTTGTTTTTCCTTTTTCTTTTTCACTGATTTCTGCTCTGATCTTTATTATTTCCTTTCTTTTTCTTATTTGGGGATTTATTTATTCTTATTTTTTCTAGTTTCTTAATGTGCAAGCTGAAGTCATCGATTTAAGACTTTTCTTTTTCTCTAAAATTTAGTGCTATAAATTTTCCCTAAGTACTGCTTTATCAGCATTCTGCAAATATTTATATGCTTTATTTTCAGCTTCAGTGAGTTAAAAAATACTTTCTAATCTTCCTTTTGATTTCTTTTCTGACTATGGGTTATATAGAAGTGTATTATTCAGTTTCCATATATTGGAGGATTTTCCAGGGGTGTTTCTGTTACTGATTTTTAATTCAATTCCACTGTGATCAGAGAATCTATCTTGTATGACTTGAAACCTTTTACATTTATCAAGACTTGTTTTATGACGCAGAATAAGGGCTATCTAGGTAAATATATCTTACTAAATGTTCTGGGTGCCCTTTGAAAAGAATGTGTGTTCTAGCTCAATTGGTTGGAGTGTGGTGCTAATAACACCATGGTCCAAGGTTTAATCCCTGTAACAGCCAGCCACCAGGAAAAAAAAAAATGTGTATTCTATTATTGTTGGGTGGAGAGTTCTGTAAGTGGTAATTATGTCACATTGGTTGATTGTGTTGTTCAGATTTTCTATATACTTACTGATTTTTGGCTACTTGTTCTTTCAATTATTGCATATGGGTATTGAAATCTCTTACTATAGCTGTGGATTTGTCTATTTCTCATTTTATTTCTATTAGTTTTGCTCTGTATTTTCAAGCTCTGTTATTAGATGTATAAATATTTAGGATTATTATGTCCTGATAAATTGACCACATTATCATACAATATGACCTCTGTCCTTGGTAATAGTCTTTCTTCTCTTTTATTTTTGTTTATTTATTTATTTACTTTTGGTGGCTGGCTAGTACAGTCTTTCTTCTGAAATCTACTTTGTCTGATATTAATATAGCATCTCTAGTTTTCTTTTGATTAGCGTTAGCATATCTATTGTGTCTTTACATTTAAAAATGCATTTTCGGTAGACAGCGTGTAGTTGGGTCTTGCTTTTTTATCCAACCTGATTATCTCTTTCTTTTAATTGGAGGGTTTAGACTATTTTAGACTTAATGTGATTATTGATATGATTAGGTTTAAAACTATCATCTTGATATTTGTTATTTGTCCCATTTCATTTTTGTTGTTTTTTTCCTCTTTCTTTTTTTGGATTGAGTATTTTTTGATTCCACTTATTAGTTATAACTCTTTGTTTTGTTATTTTATTGTTTGCTATAGGGTTCATGATATATTTGATCATTTCCCCTCTAGGACTTCCTCCAAGAGAAATGAAGGCATGTGTCCTTAAAAAGACAATCTAAATACATACACATTGAGATACATACAGTATATACCTTTTTTTCTCTCATTTCAATTATTTTGAGAGTCATTTTTGTTCTTATGTGTATCAACAATTCTTTCCTTTTTATTCATGAGTAGTATTCCATTGTATGGTTATACCAAATTTGTTTATCTATTCATGTATTGATGGATATTTAGATTATTTCCAGTGTTTGGCTGTTACAACTAAAGCTGCTATGAACATCCATGTACAAGTCTTTGTAAGGACACATGCCTTTATTTCTCTTGGGAGAAGTCCTAGTGTAAAAATGATTAAATATATCACAAAGACTACAATAACCAATAAAATAACAAAACTAAGAGTTATAGCTAATAATCTAACAAAGAAGATGATTACATTTATATAAAATTCAAAAATGTAAAGTATTCTGTAGTTAAAGAAACTATATCTGTAGTTGGAGATTGGTTTGGGGAGGATAGGGTAGACGGGAGGAATGGGTGGTAAGTACTACAAAGAGCACAAAGAAGATTTTGGGGGCAGTGGTTATGTTTAATTATCTTGCTTGTGGCGATGAAGTCCATGAACTTTTTGAATTACCCTCATATTTACAAATATTATATATAATATACTTAAAATGTTTCTATATTATTTATATATATATTTACAAACACCATTAATATTATGGGTTTTATTAATTCCTTCATTATTTCTGTACTAATTTTTGTGTTTTTGAGTCCTACCACTATTCTTTTTTTTTTTTATATTGGAGGCTGCTTCAAACAGTTTGTGGAAAAATAGAATTGAAAGACAATATGAATCTTTTCACGAACTTTTTGAAGTATCCTTGTGTATATTTTCTGAGGGATCTGGTAATATTATTTTGATACTGTCCCAGGATTACATGAATATTTCAGGCCCAAAAGAAAAGTTGTACCATCTCTGACAAATTGAAATTATAAAATCTGGGTCACAATTTGATTCTTGGTTGAGGCATGGGGATTTGCTGCTTCTTACAATTAGAGCCACTTAATTGGTTTCTCTATTTCCAGTCTTGACACTCTCGAAAAGTTTTTAAATGCTTCTTGAATGTAAGGCTCTCCTATCATCTCCCTGATAAAATACAAATTCCTTATTCTGACCTATAATAATTCTCTTGATAATATAGCAATTATTACTGGCAGCCTCAACCCCTGCCAGTCTCCCATACAAATAGGATTTCTGCCATGTTCAACAACTCTTTTGCAGCCAAATATACCTCCCCTGGAAGACTTTACCAACTCCTCAGCAATTGGCTAAGATTTTAAGCTCTCTAGCAACATGTTTGTAGCACTTAAGACATATCTATCATTGCTAATTAATAGCCTGTAAACTGTCAGGGGACAGGGACAGGTACATAGGGACTGGAAAAGCCCAAACTTTTCTTCTGCTCTCACAGCACAACAACACAGAAGACAGACTTCTGTGGCCCAGTGTGTGAGGTTCCCCCCTCCCACACACACTAAGCAGGCAATCAACTCTCCAGTGGACACTAGCTGATGTCCTCTAATTCAATTGCATTCTGACACTATCTACCTGGAGTAAGCATCAGATCCCACAGGGTGAGGACTCAGTCCCCAAAACTGCCACCCACTTCAGAGCCCAGGCCTCTGGAACTTCTGACCAACCAGCTATAAATTGGAGTTCCCACAACCTCCTTCTTGGGTTTGATTAGTTTGCTAAAGTGGCTCACAGAACTCAGGGAAACACTTATGTATATTTACAGGTTTATTACGAAGGATATTTTAAAGGATACAAATAAATAGCCAGATCACGTGATACATACGCGAGGTCTGGAAGGGTCCTGAGTGTAAAGAACTCCCATTCCCATGGAGTTAGGGTGTGCTACTCTTCCAGGACACAGATGAGCTCAGCTATACAGAAGGTCCCCTTACCCCTTCCTCTTGGGACTTTTATGGAGATTTCATCAGATAGGCATGCTTGAAACATGGACAACAGTGTAGAAATGTGATTGGACATAAAAGGTTACGATCAAATACTAATAGATGAAGTAGGAAACCCAGCAAGGCCTGTTTGTTGAGATTCTTCTCAGCTGCTCTGTTCAGCATTCTTATTCTCAGGTATGGGGCAGGACCCCTTCTGGAATGGGGGTCTTATGACCTACAATCAGACAAGGTAGGTCAGAGAGTTTCTTTATGGCCATCTCCAAGACAGAAAGGCCCCTGAGGGGAAGGTTAAAACAAGCCAGGAAACGTGGATGAAAACCAAAACATATATCATAATATCACACTGAGTTGTTAAATTTTGCCTGGATGAATAAGTGAATGAATGTTTTCTCCTTTGTTTACATGTTCAATGATCCTTTAAGATAGCTAATAGTTAGGAATGATGTTCCTTGTGCAAATATCTAGTTGTTTTGGGTTACATGTTTTGTGATCCTAATTTACTGTGAATTTGCCAAGCATATAAATCATCTTTTCAGAGTCCGTTTAAGAATTCTTAAGAAAAGGATTCAGCTTATCAAGTGTACATATATAAAAAAAAATTACCCAGCAGTTTGTTCTTGATTTTGTCTAAAATTTTTGGGAGAGTAATACCTGGTACTAGACATTTATAAATGACATCTAATAACACTTGTCTTCTAAGCCTAGATTATTTAAAAAGAAAAAAACCAAAACAAAATACCATACTTATTGTCTGTACTCCAAATAGCTCTCAACATTTGGCAACTTGTATTGTTTATTTTAAATTAATAGAATACTCAATCATGGCAAATTGAACATAGATGTTCACTACTGCTTACTAGCAAAATGTCACAGTAAAAGGATAAAGAATAAAAAGTAAACCCACTAAGTAAACCCACACGAGTGCATGGGGTACAGCTTCTTACATAAATGTTTTACCAGTCCTTCTGTTTTCAAGCCGTCCCTGTGCCTTTGCTGCAGAAGTGTATGGTGCCATCAAGTCTGGAGGCTTCTCATTCTGTGGTATAAATTTGCTTGTTTCCTGTTGACTTTCCTACACTGAAGGCTTAGGTTTTGGCCTTCTTTGGTCATTTAAGTCAACATCCACTTTCCAGCTTCCAACACAGTTGGAAGTCATTTCTCTTCTGTTTCATCTCCTGTGATGACTAATTTTACATGTTAACTTGACTGTGATAAGGAACACCCAGATAGCTGGTAAAACATTATTTCTGGGTGTATCAGGATGAGATTGGTATTTGAATCAGTAGATTGAGTAAAGAAGATCCACCCTCACCAATGGGCTGGCATCATCTAATTCATTGAGGGCCCAAATAGAAAACAATGGCAGATGGAGAACAAATTCTCTTTTTATTTGAATTAGAACATTCATCTTCTGCCCTAGGACATCAGGGCTCCTTGTTCTTAGGCCTCTGGACTCTGGGACTTACATCAACAGTCCTCCCTTGTTTCCAGGTCTTTGGACTCAGACTGAGTTATACCACTGGCTTTCAGACAGCAGATTGTGGAACTTTGCAGCCTCTAATCGCATGAACCATTTCCCAAAATAAATTTCCTCATGTATGTGGAAATTTTTATACATATATATGTAGGATATGTATATGTCTGAATTTGGAGATATATATAATAAAAAAAATATATATATATATCTCCTATTGATTCTGTTTCTCTGGAGTACCTTAATATGTCGAGAGAGAGAGGAGAGAGAGAGAGAGAGAGAGAGAGAGAGAGAGAGAGAGAGAGAGAGGATATTAGTGGGGAAAATTGGTGAAATATGAATGAGGTTTTTGGTTTACTTAATAGTATTTTACCAAGAGTTAATTTTTCAGTTCTGACAATTGTATTATGGTTATGTAAGACGTTAACACTAGAGGAAGCTATGTGAGGTACGTAAGGAAATTGTACTATTTTTGCAACTTTTTTTTTTTTAAAGATGACCAGGGGCCGAGCCCGTGGTGCACTCGGGAGAGTGCGGCGCTGGGAGCGCAGCGCCGCTCCCGCCCCGGGTTCGGATCCTATATAGGGATGGCTGGTGCGCTCACTGGCTGAGCGCAGTGTGGCTGGTCTCAAAAAGGACAAAAAAAAAAAAAAATGACCGGTAAGGGGATCTTAACCCTTGACTTGGTGTTGTCAGCACCACGCTCTCCCAAGTGAGCTAACCAGCCATCCCTATATAGGGAGCTGAACCCGTGGCCTTGGTGTTATCAACACCACACTCTCCCAAGTGAGCCATATGTCGGCCCTGCAACCTTTATGTAAATCTACAATCAGTTCAAAAAAAGTTAAAAGAATAAACAAAACTATGAATATGAAGCATACCTTCTCTGTACTTTTTTAACTTCCAGTGTTAATATGGCTAATACCATATTTTTGATTTTAGAACAAAATTACTATATTGTACACTCATACTAATGAAATATTTGTGGAATGAAAACCTATGATCAGCAGAGCTGGCTGGTTAGCTCAGTTGGTTACAGCATGGTGTTATAACACCAAAGTCAAGGGTTCAGATCCCCTTAATGGCCAGCTGTCCCCATCCCCCCCCAAAAAAAAAGAAAAAAAGAGAAAAAACCACCTACGATCATCTAATGACTCCTGTTGATATGGTTGAGAAATAATACATTTACTACGTTTGCCAGGGATTCAACTTCCAGAGTCCTACTTTTAGGCAGAATGAATGGAAGCTCTTTGGAAGTTAATCTGTACTTTGCTGTTGACTCTGCTTTTAAAGTGAAACGTGTGACAAAAAAATCAATTTCATGCCCTCTGTACTTCTAAAAGCACATTTTTAACAGTTGTAATAGTAAAAATTTGAATTTAGAATTTGTTTAAATGCCCTTAGGAATAAGAACTGGCATTAAATAAAACAGCAAAGAGATAACAGAAGTTTAAGCTTATAAGCACAGATTGTTAGTTTTATTTAATTGCAAGTGATGCAATCTGTGTATACATTTTTTGTCTTCCACGTTCTTTAACTGCTAAAATTGCCCTTATAGAGATGACAAATATTGTAAAATGTCTTTAATTAGTAATATATTAAATCTACCTGTCATGTGTTACATTCTGTATGGAGCCTTTGAAATGATGTTTTGAATGTTTATTTACAATCGGTGAAAGCAGATGGTTCTGTAAAACTTACAGGTAATTACAGGCTCCTTAAACACACAATATACATATATTTCACCATTTAAACAGAAGCTCATTTTCTTCAAAAGTAATTTTTTACTACTTTCTCATAAAAATATAAAAAAGACTTAACATTTATAATTTTAAAAACCTATATTTAACCCAAATCAAGATTTTTCTGCAAATGCTACCTTTCCAAAAAGTTTAAAAGACATCACAGAATAATGTGATGTTAAACCAAACAATCTCACTGCAATGAGTAGTTCACATTTAAGAAATGTTGTGCAGTATTTCCTTTCTTAACCTTTCATGCTAGATTTCAACTGTGTATATGCTATGTAAACACACCAGATTAATCCTAGTCATACATGTGTATGCAGTAGACAGTCATATATTACCAGTTACCATATGAACTGTCATACTATAACTACAAAAGTGGCAAAAGGCAATCTTTATGAAAGCTTAAAAAAATCTTTTTAATAAAAGGCAACCAAAATTGCCCTAATTTTCTGTAAAACTTATCTCCCTTCCACCTACCTTTTTGCCCCTTTGCAAGGTACCTTTTATAGCATGTTAAAACCAAAGTATATTTATAGTACTTTTACTTAAGTTAGCCTCTTAGATGGCTGCTTTCTTTTCTGATAAATTGAATTTATCAAAGGCACCGAGATTAGACTCCTGTGTAGTTTCAGATTTTTTGTCCCTTTTTAGGTTTCTCTAGAATGACTTTCCTCAGAAAAGAGCAATTCTGAGAACTGAAGGAACCGGAAGAAAATGAATGATACAACACAGCAACTTGAAACTTGTAGCATTCAAAAAGTATAAATATATTAATAGGTTCCTTGAACTTACTTAGGACAAAAAGTCAGAATAGCTTTCTGAACATAAATGTAAAAACAGAGCACATTTATTAACAGTAGGAAAACTCCTAAGCTTACAGTAACAATGTATTAAATCTTGTGTAATAACAGCCAAAAGCATTAGAATTTCATTGCTAGATATTCTGATGCATTATCCTGAAAATACATCTGATACATAACATTAACATATAACAAAGTATGGCATTTATTTTACAGGGAGAAAAGATAAGTTTTATCACAAAATCATACTTACTGGATTTTAGCCTTGATTAGGTTCTAGAGATACATTTTAAAGACAAAAAAGAAAAACAAGATTTACCCTTAAAATAAAAGTCTTTATATGTATAATCCATTATTAATACTCTTTATGCTCTAACAATGTAAAACATTTATAAACTTCTGAACTCTAGAAATTTTGATCAGTTAACCTATTCGGCCTTAACATATTCTAAATTCCCTTTTGAGAATCACATTAACATTTTCAGTCCATCAGTACAATATAGATGGAGCAATTCTATTTCTTTTTCTTCTTCTTTGGTGGTTCATCCTCCGAGCTGCTATCTGTGCTGGTGCTGCTGCTACTGGAAGAGCTGGAATCTGAGTCTGAATCAGAGGAGGAGGAGGAGCTTGTGGAGGAGGCTGCAGATGATGAACTAGAGGAGCTTTCATCTGTGTCACTGTCCTCTGAGGAGGATGAGGTAGACGTTTCTTCACTCTCTGATGAAGAATCACTGGCTGAACTGTCACTGCTATTACTACTGGAACTGGTTACACTCTTAGACCTGTTAGACAATGGACAGTTATATACTTGGGAAGCTGACATTTAATAGAATGCTTAAAAGCAATTTCATATAATGTACGAGGGTTTGTCAAAAAGTCATGGAAAGACCCATATTATTTTTTAATTCTATTTTTCCATGAACTTTTCAATGTACCCTCGTATACATGTAAATATTGAAGCTTTGCTAGCATGTTTTCTGCAGGTTTGATGCTTTTGGGATTGCCTAACTTGTAAATCACGCCCCCTCCCTTTACAAGGTGTTACTTCAGAACTTAACTCTCTTGAGTAGAGTTCAAGTTAAGCTTATCTACTCTATTATGCTTCAGAATGAATAATGTTAGAATAAAGTTGTGGGGTAACAAAAAACCTCATATAGAGTGATAAAAGTTTCATAATCTTTATTTTAACTACTCAAGACTAGATATGACTGGCCAACAATTTCTTACCAGTCTGAAAACATTTCCTATTTTAAGCCAAAAGAATACAATTATTTACTATTTTCAGAACTTTAGAAAGTTGGAGAAAAAGGAGAAATGGAGGCAATAGATTCCAGACAGGTAAGAAGAGGAATATAACAGAAAATGGGATAATTATGGATTACAAACAAGAGACTTCAGATCCAAATCTTATAGCTATTCTTTTAAAATCACCCTTTCCATCCCTCCAACTAGTATTACATATTACCTATGTAATTTTCCTAAAGCCACACGTACCTTTTTTTCTTGGTCTTTCTTTCTACATTAGTTTCTCCAATGCTGATAAACATGAGGGGGGAAAAAAGCTCCTGTTAATACAGTGATTATACACAGCTCAGAAAAACCCTTCTGCTAACCCCAAAACTCATTTAAACTGGAGAAACACTGTGTCTTTTATAACATGTACTCAGAGTACAGTATTTCTTGTTATAACCAAGTGGAAAGTTTCCTATTGTAGGCTGTATGTGGTACATGCAGTCAGCTTAACCAGCACATAAGGCAAGACATTTTATCACCTGTTCCTTAAAAGCCAGGTAAGTTAGTAGTTAAGATGACTGGAATGCACAAATTTGACTCTTTTTAGTTTGGAACTTAGGTTGACATAGCTAACTCAATTAGTTACTGAACAACAGAATAAAGCAAATAATAGTACAATGATGCCTGTAATTTGTAACTTGAGTTCCCAGAATTATATAAATGGCCATTCCATATATATATATTAGCCTTTTAATTTAAAACAACTATTTATGGGAATAGAAAGAGTTTTGTTACAGCAATGCCACTAAATTCTTTGAATTCCTCCCATGTTATATTCCATAAGTCACATAATAATCTATCATTAAAATACATGTTTAAATTGACAACTCAATTAGGTTCTCCTTCAATTTTGCTGGGAGAAAAAAACTTACAAAGGAATTTATTCTCAATAATAATGGACATTCACTTTCTCAGAACAAACCTTTTAGGTTTTTACAGGAGGATAATACACTAAGGTACAATTAGAGATGGGTGAGATGTATGCCTTTCTTTTGTGAAATTAGAGAAGGGTTGTTGGGAAAGGGAGAGTGGAAAAGGAGAATCGGTAAGCAAGTTCTCATCAAGATTTGTTTTGGGGAAAAGTATATATAAATGATGATGACCTAGAAATTGGTTATTTATCTATTCCTGCATGACCCTTGAAGTGCTTTCATGTCCACAAATTGGAAGACTGCTGCCTTGCAAGTCCAGATATTTAAGACACTATTATATAGCTAACAGATGTTACGAAGATGCTGCTTCTAATCTGTAGCACTAAGTAGACCCAACACCTTCCTATTTCAGCTTCTCTAAAACATGTATACTTACTTATTTCTTAGGAATTTTAAAAAACTTTATTCAAAGGACATAAAAGAGTAAATAATTTTCAGTCTCCCTCCTATCCAGTTCTCCTTATAGGAAGTAACCACTATTATCATTTACATATTTTTTAAAAGTTCCATTATTCTTAACATAAATCATAGCATATCTTATATGCTGTTCTCTACCTTGTTTATATACTTAATGTATCTTAAATAGCTTTCCATATCACCTCATATAATCTGCCTCATAGTATTCTGTTATTTAATTGACAGTTGAGGCAATAAAGCAAAATGATTAAGAGCATGGACTCTAGACATAAGTTGGATGGTTTAACACTTAACTTTTCCACTTACTAGCTGTGCAACACTGAGCAACTTACTGAAACTCTCTGTGCCTCAGTTTTTTAATATGTAAAATAATAATAATAATAATAATATCTACCTTAATACTATAGATGTAAGGCTTAAATAAGCTAAGTGCTCAGTACAGTGCTTGACACATAGTAAGAATTCATTAAACATAAGCTAGTATTATAATTAAACTCTGGAGAACCACCATGAAGCATTCAGTCCCTTAATAAATTCTATAAATATCGATAAAAAGTATTTGTTTGGATACCACATGTAAACCTACCTTTGCTGTAATAACAATCGGTTTTCTTTTTCTTTTAAAGCTTTCTTTAGTTCTGCTGTTCTTGAAGGCCTATGTAGGTATTTTCTTTTTCCTGTGCATTCATATGTCCAATGTCCAAATTCCAAGCATTTCTGACATCTTACATGTTGCTTATTTGCTTCACTACAGGACAGAAAATAGAATACAAGCCTTAATATTTTGCCTTGATATATTCTGCCCTGAATATAAACAATATAAAGTGTAAAATAACGTTTATTTTTAAGGTGCAATTTATAAAAATAAACATCATTTTACACTTTATATTCTTTATGTTAGATTTAATACAAGGCAGTATAATAAGTGGATAAAAGCATGGATCTTGGAGTTAAGATGGAATTCAGTTCAAATCTTGGCTCCTCATTCCATTCCAGTAATGACAGATAAGGTAATTCTGACTAACTCTCCAGCTCAGAACTAGAAAAGATAGTTAAAATATCTTAAACAATCTGCTTAAGGAATCAGAGAATTAATAGGGGGTAAAGAATAACTAAGCCACGACATAGAGGAAGATGAAAATCCAGAGTTAAGTCAACTATTGTGCTTGTAATGTTTGTCCATCTCAGGAGGGTAGGCATCACTATTACAAGGTAGGGAGACAAACTGTATCCAGAGTTAAGACTCTGAAGGGCTGTACCCTGAGAATAAACCAAACCTTATACAGACTGCAGCCCAGCTTCTAGTTATCTGAGAGACTGAGAAAAATCTCAATCCCTGAAATTGGACTGAGATATAATAAGAGTAAAAGATAGGTGAGAGAGAGTTGGCCGGTTAGCTTGGTTGGTTACAGTGCAGCCTTATAACACCAAAGTCACAAGTTTAGATCCCAGTATTGGCCAGCCACAAAAAAAAAAAAAAAAAAAGGGAGAGAGGGGGGAAAAAAAAAAAAAAAAAATTTCCATTCCTTTTTAAAAAATTTTTTTTATAC